>NW_017217218.1:0-12682 GCF_001704415.2 Capra hircus | reverse complement strand
GCTAGGAATGTCTTTCCAAGCTCAGAAAGGACAGGGGAGATGCATGGTGCTGCCTCTGGAATTTCGGTCCTCTGAGCAGACCTGGAGGTCTCCCCTTGAAGGAGCTAACCAGTTTCTTCCAAATACAGGCTTGCAAACACACACTGGGTGGCTGCCTCTTCTTCCCTGAAGGACGATCACTTTCCCCGCATCCTGTGAACTCTGCATCCCAGCCTGCTGGAAAAGCGCTTCTTGGAGGTCATTTTTCAGGGACAATTTTCCCTGGAGCCCGGGGCCGTAGGGAGGGCCCCATGCTCGCTGGGAAAGGCAGAGTCACATCCACAGTCTGTTCTACCCCTTTTGCCCTGTAGGAGAGCTCTAGTGAGCCTAGGTCTGTCAGGAAAATTCTTGGCTCCTATGGGGACACACCCTGTGTGTTAACCTGCATATCGGACCTAGGGGCCACAGGGCGCCTGTTCCTCTCGGGGGGACCCTGAAGTGGTGCGGCCCAGCAACAGCCTGAACATCCATCCGATTGCTCTTTTCTTCCTTCTGATAGAGCTAGCTTTGCTTCTCGCTTTGGCATTTCGGAAGCCAGGGGGAGCCCCACCGCTGTTGTCCTGGGGTCTATTGGAGGTACCGGGTCTATTGGACCCAGCATGGCACCCGACCCCCTCAGACACACTCCCGCAGCCTCCTTCCCCATGGGCAGGACTGTTCTGACCTAGGAATGTGTTCCCAAGGCTCAGAAAATGCAGGGAGACACACGGCCCTGACTCTGGAACTGAGGCCGTTGGAGCAGGCCTGGAGGTCTGACGTCTGAGACGCCAAACACTTGCTGCAAGATACAGGTGTGAAAACACACTCTCTGGGGCTGCCTTTCCTTCCTCCAAGGAAGAGAGCTTTTCCAGTCTCCTCCGTGCTGAGTCATACAAGGCTGCAAAGGTCTGGCTTAGAGGGCATTTCTCAGCGGCAATGGCCCCTGAGGCCCTGCACCCAGGGAGGGATCCTACCCTCCCAGGGGAAGTCAAAGCAACCTCCAAACAGCTGTTCTCTCATATTTCCTCTGCAGGAGGGAGCTAGTGAGCCCAGGTCTGTCTGGAACGTTCTTGGATCCTGCGGGGAAATCATCCTGGGAGCCCACCTGGATACCAGTCGTAGGGGCTAAAATTCGCATTTTCCTTCCTTGGAGCCCTAACGCAGTACAGCCTAGCAACTGCTTGAAAATCCATCCTGTTGCTGTTTTCTTCCCTCTGACAGAGCGAGCTTTGCTCCCCATTTTGGGATTTCAGAAGCAAGGTGGTGGCCTGCAACTCCTTGCCTGGGGTCCATTGGAGGTGCAAGGTGCCCTCGACCAGGTGACCCCAGCATGACACCTGGCCCCCTCAGACACACTCCCGCAGCAGTCCCCATGGGCAGGACTGCTCTCACCTAGGAATGTGTTTGCAAGGCCAGGAAACTGCAGGGAGACACAAGGCCCTGATTCTGGAATTGAGTCTGTTGGAACAGGCCTGCAGGTCTTCTGTCTAACAAGCCAAACACTTGCTGCAAGATACAGGCCTGAAAACACACTCTTGGGCTGCCTTTCCTTCCTCCAAGGAAGAGAGTTTTCTCAGCCTCCTGTGGGCTGAGAGTCACACAGGGCTGAAAAGCACTTGCTGGGAGATTCTTTTTCATTGGCCATGGCCCCTGAGGCCCTGTGCTCAGGGAGGGCTCCCTCCCTCCCAGGGAAAGTCAAAGGAAGCTCCAAACGGCTGTTCAATCATGTTTCTGAGAGAGTCATTGCCAAGGCAGGTTTCTAAGAAGTTCAAGGGTCCCCAAGGAGAGAGGGGTCTAGAATTCTCAAGGAGGAAGAAAGGACAAACTGTTTTTCCCTCTACATTCCTTAGGATTATATAACAATCATGCATCCTTCTTGAGGACGGTCTCTGGAAAAAACCTTCTGGCTAATCCTGTTATCTTAAAATGTCAATTATGGGAGTAGGTCTAGTGAGTCTTTACAACCTCCAGACATTCTTTTGTTCGTCATAACTTATTGGAGAGTATATAACTCCATTACTAACACTAGCAAGGGGGTACGTTTTCTGCCCCTTGTGATGTCTCTGTCAGAAGCTTTCTCTATCTCCTTTATCTTTAATAAAACTCTATTGCACAAAAGCTCTGAGCAATCAAGCCTCGTCTTGGGCCCTGGATTGAATTCTTCTCCTCCATAAGCCAAGAATCCCAGCATCTTTTCGTGGTTCAGCAACAATATTTCATTTCCTCTGCAGGAGAGAGCTAGTGAGCTTAGGTCTGTCTGGAACATTCTTGGATCCTGTGGGGAAAATATCCTGTGCACACATCTGGATACTGGGCCTAGAGGCCAAAATTTGCATTTCTTTCCCGGGGAGCCCTAACGTGGTGTGACTTAGCAACTGCTTGAAAATCCATCCCATTGCTGTTTTCCTCCTTCTGACAGAGCTGGCTTTGTTCCCTGCTTTGGGATATCTCAACCGAAGGGCCGGTCCATAGCTACTCGCCTGGGGCCCATTGGGATGTGGCAAGGTGCCCTCGACTAGGTGACCCTAGCATGGCACTCAGCCCGCTCAGGACACACTCCCGAGGCTTCTTTCTCATGGGAAGCACTGCTCCAACCTAGGAATGTGTCTGCAATGCTTGGAAAGTGCAGTGAGACACACAGCCCTGACTCTGCAATTGAGGCCCTCAGAGCAAGCCTGCAGCTCTGATGTCTGAGAAGCAAAACACTTGCTGCAAAGAGAGGCCTGAAAACACACTCTCTGTGGATGACTTTCCTTCCTCTAAGGAAGATAGTTTTCCCAGTCTCCTGCTTCCTGAATGTCACACAGCTGGAATGCGCTTGCTTGGAGGTCGTGATTCAGTGGCAATGACCCCTGAGGCCCTTTGCCCAGGGAGGGCTCCCACACTCACAGGCAAATCAAAGCAACTTCCAAGTGAGTCAGCTCTTCACATCAAGTGGCCAAAGTATTGGAGTTTCAGGTTCAGTATTAGTCCTTCCAATGTATATTCAGACCTGATTTCCTTTTAGGATGGAGTGGTTGCGTCTCCTTGTAGTCTAAGCGACCTACAAGCATCTTCTTCAACACCACAGTTCAAAAGCATCTAATTTTCAGCTGTCAACTTTCTTTATAGTACATCTTTCATATCCATCCATGACATATGGAAAAACCATTAGCCTTGACTGGATGGATCTTTGTTGGCAAAGCAACGTCTCGGCTTTTTAATATGCTGTCTAGTTTGGTCATCACTTTTCTTCCAAGTCATAAATATGTTTTAAGTTCATGGAGGCAGCCATCACCTGCAGTGATTTCCAAGCCCCCCAAAATAGTCTGCTGCTGTTTCCAATGTTTTCCCATCTATTTGCCATGAAGTGATGAGACTGGATGCAATGATTTTAGTTTTCTGAATGCTGAGCTTTAAGCTAACTTTTTCACTCTCCTCTTTCACTTTCATCAGGAGACTCTTTAGTTCTTCTTCACTTTCTGCCATAAGGGTGGTGTCATCTGCATATCTGAGATTCTTGATATTTCTCCCAGCAATCTGGATTCCAGCGTGTGCTTCCTCCAGCCCAGTGTTTCTCATGATGTACTCTGCATATAAGTTAAATAAGCAGGGTGACAATACACTGCCTTGACATATTCCTTTTCCTATTTAGAACCAGTCTGTTGTTCCATGTCCAGTTCGAACTGTTTCTTCCTGACCTGCATACAGGTTTCTCAAGAGACAGGTCAGGTGGTCTGGTATTCCCATCTCTTTCAGAATTTTCCCAGTTTATTGTGATCCACACAGTCAAAGGCTTTGGCATAGTCAATAAAGCAGAAAATAGATGTCTTTTTTTCTGGAACTCTCTTGCTTTTTCAATGATCCAGTGGATGTTAGCAGTTTGATCTCTGGTTTCTCTGCATGTTTTAAATCCCTCTTGAACATTTGGAAAGTTCACAGTTCATGTGAACTTGGAGAATTTTGAGCATTACTTTACTAGTGTGTAGATGAGTGCAATTGTGCAGGCAGCTTGAATATTCTTTGTCATTGCCTTTCTTTGGGATTGGAATGAAAACTGACCTAATGACTAGATGTTTTCAATTGCATATGCTGAAAGAACTGGCTGTGCAGTTTTGAAGAAAAAAAAATCATTTTAACCCATTTTCTCTGAAGTGCAAGGCATATCATGGCCATCCCTGAATCATAAAGTCACCTTTTCTTTATGTAGTCATAGTTTCATGGCCTAAAATTATAGGCCAACTCATGCTCAAATTGACTCTGATGTCAGGGCAGATCAACTAATAAAAAGCTTGGATTGTCCCTCTGGAGGAAAGTGAGATCTTTGTCCCACGAGAAGAATCTGAAGGGTTAAGGGAACTTGCAAGAGTGGGGAAAGCTTAGTCCATCCTACATGTACCAAAATCTTAAATAAGGCTTATTTACTTTACCGAAGTAAACAAACAGATGATGAAAACAATTATAAATCAATGAAAGGTAAAGAAACTCATAGTCTGTTATCAAAAATTGCATTCTAAGAAAACTTTGTGCTCTTAACCTAGAGAGGAGACTAAATTCCATCTGGTACCAGCTTACCAGAAGACAAACAAACAAACAAACAAATTATCGGTAAGCTTAAAAAATGTATATTCCATATATCTTGAAGTAGCAGTATTTCTGCAAAGGCATCAGTGTGAAATCATAGAAGACATGGTTAAAACCTGATTAAATAGAAATTGACAATGTAATCTGGTCACTGCTGCGACTTGAAATGCTTTAATATGATAACTGGAATTATAACTGACAGCATTTGACCAGGACATATCAGATTTTCACGGATGTCAGATAATTTCTAGGATATCTATATTAGGAACTGAAGGAATCTTTGAACCTAGGAAAGAAAACAACAGTCTCAAAGGCCCTTGCTGAATATCTATCAGCAAGGAATGTCTTTGCAAGGATCGCAAAAATGAAGGGAAAATACACCGACCTGCCTCTGCAACTTCGGTCCTCTGAGCAGATCTGGAGGTCTCCCTTTGTATAAGCTAACCTGTTCCTTCCAAATAGAGGTTTGCAACACAAAACAAGTGGCCGCCTATTCTTCCTCGAAGGAGGATCTCTTTCCCCACATCCTGCGAACTCCCTTTCCCAGCCTCCAGGAAAAGCGCGTCTTGCAGTTCCTTTCAGAAAATCCTATGGACGGAGAAGCCTGGTAGGCTGCAGTCCGTGGGGTCGCTGAGGGTCGGACACGACTGAGCGACTGCACTTTCATTTTCACTTTCATGCATTGGAGAAGGCAATGGCAACCCACTTACTGTTCTTGCCTGGAGAATCCCAGGGACGGGGAGCCTAGTGGGCTACCGTCTATGGCGTCGCACAGAGTCGAACACGACTGAAGCAACTTAGCAGCAGCAGCAGCAGCAGTTCCTTTCTTAGGGGCAGTTATCCCTGAGATTGGGACCTGGAAAGGCAGAGCCACCTCCACACACACGTCTTTTCTGTCCCCTTTCCTCTGGAGGAGAGCTCTAGTGAGCCTAGGTCTGGTCAGAAAAATTCTTGGCTTTGACGGGATCCCACCCGGTGTGTGAACCTGCATACCCGACCTAGGGGCCACAGGGCACCTGTTTTTGCTCGAGTGGGTCCTGGAGGGGTGCAGCATAGCAAGAGCTTAAAAATCCATCCAATTTGTCTTTTTTTTTTTACCTCGGAGAGAACGACGTTTGCTCCACCTCCACCCTTTGGCAGTGTGGAGGGAAGAGGGCACCACCCTCTCCCAAAGGGGACATAGGGCCTACCAGGAGAGAAAGGCCCCTTGAGGAGCTGAGCCCAGGTAGGCAGCCAGTGATGTCAAGCACACTCCCGCTGCTTGCTTTCTTCATGGGCACTCCCACGATCTGCTAGGAATGTCTTTGCAAGGATCTCAAAGGGAAGGGGAGATACATGGCCCTGTCTCTGGAACTTCAGTCCTCTGAGCAGATCTGGAGGTCTTGAGTTGTATAAGCAAACCTGTTCCTTCCAAATAGAGGCTTGCAAACACACCCGCGGTGGTTGCCTCTTCTTCCCCGAAGAAGTCTTTCTTTCCCCACATGCTGCGAACTCCCTGTCCCAAACCTCCAAGAATAGCGCTTCTTGCCATTCCTTTCTTAGAGGCAGTTATCCCTGAGCTTGGGGGCCGTAGGGACTAGCCCCACACTCACAGGGAAGGCAAAGACTCCTCCATACATCTCCTCTATCCCCTTTGCTCTGGAGGAGAGCTCTAGTGAGCCTAGGTCTTTCAGGAAAATTCTTGGCTTGGACAGGATCTCACCCTGTTTGTGAAACCTGCATACCCAACCAGGGGCCACCAGAGCACCTGTTTCAGTAAAGTGGGCCCTGAAAGGGTGCAGCCTAGCAAGAGCTTGAAAACCCATTCAATTGCTGTTTTTGTACCTCTGACAGAGCGAGCTTGGCTCCACCCTTTGGCAGTGGAGGAGAAAAGAGGCATGACACCCTCCCCAAGGGGACATGGGCCTATTCGAGAGGAAAGGCCCTTGTGGAGATGAGGCCAGGAAGGCACACAGTCGTGTCAAACACACTCCCACTGCTTGCTTCTTCATGGGCACTCCCGCTATCAGCTAGGAATGTCTTTGCAATGATCACAAAGGGAAGGGGAGATACAGGGCCCTGCTTCTGGACCTCCGGTGCTCTGAGCAAATCTCGAGGTCTCCCATTGTTGGTCAAGGTCAAGGTCAAGTTCAAGTTCAAGGTCAAGTTCAAGGTCAAGTTCAAGTTGAAGTTCAAGTTCAAGGTCAACTTCAAGTTCAAGGTCAAGGTCAAGTTCAGGGTCCAAGTTCAAGGTCAAGGTAAGTTCAAGTACAAGTTCAAAGTCAAGTTCCAGTTCAACGTCAAGGTCAAGGTCAAGTTCAAGTTCAAGGTCAAGTTAGTTCAATTCAAGGTCAAGTTCAAGGTGCAAGTTCAAGTTGAAGTTCAAGATCAAGGTCAAGTTTAAATTCAAGTTCAAGGTCAAGGTCAAGGCCAGTTTCAAGTTCAAAGTCAAGGTCAAAGGTCAAGTTCAAGGTCAAGGTCAAGTCCAAGTTCAAGGGCAGGGCAAGGCCAAGCCCAAGACCAAGGCAAGGGCAAGGGCAAGGCCAAGGCCCAGGCCAAGGCAAAGGCCAAGGCCACCAAGCGAAGCCCAAACCCCGTAACGCCTGACAAAACGCAGAAGCCACTAGGCCCCTGTGGCAGAGGAAGCCACTGAAGGCAGCAAGGCCACAGAGCTCCCCGACTCCCATTCCCACAGGAAGATGTGAGGATAAAGGGCCTCATCCCAGCACAGCACCCGCTCCCACCACCCCGCAACCCCGGCCCCCGCCCCCCGCAGCATGCCCCCTGAAACAACACTGTCTTCCCAGAAAAGAGAACGGAGAAGCCATGTGTGTGCCAAAGGAGCAAGATGAACGAACGATGCCACGCCCGTCCGAATTTGGGCACACCTGACGCCTCGGAACCCCCGGGCCTGGCCGATGGGTCCCCGCCGTTCTCGGGTGGGAGGGGGGGTCAACACATTGGCCGAGAGCCCTTGCCCAGGCCACCCGCAAATCCCCTGAGATGTGATCCGACCACAGGGACCGAGGGCAAACGTACCGCTTGAGGTGCTGGAGGAGCCGGACGAAGCCATGGTGGGAGAAGGCACACGGGCACGCTGCAGACTGCTGGCCGAGGGGGGCGGGGACCCAGCAGCTTAGGACTCTGGAGAACGGGAGGCGTCTCCGCCACCATTGACGTCAATAGGGTTTGGGTGGGTAGATGGAGGGGGCCGCCCCTGGCCTCTTTCCAAGCAGAGACCCTGGACGGAGTCCCGTGGAGCGAGTGGGCTTTTCCCGGGCACGGCTGAGCCCTGGACCTCCAAGATACCCCGTTGGGGTGGGCAGGCAGTTCGCCGCGCTTTGGTTTGTGGCCCTCCCTCGCAGCGGGGGGTGGGATCAACCCCAGGTGGATCAATCAGGGGCCCTCAGCAGTGCCAAGGGAGCTCACCGCCCAGGAAACGCCCCAAGGTCCCTTTTAATTGGCCACCAACGCCCCATTTCCCAGCCTGCCTTGCTCTGGGATTTCCCGCCTTTTCACATTCCACAGGTCCCTGGGCCTCGACTGTCCCCCCGCTGGCTCCTCCGAGGCATTCCGGGACACCAGACGCTCTCTCCAGCGCCTCCACCTAGATCCCTCGCTGTCCTCGCCTCCGTTTCCCCCATGCCCCGTCCCCAACTCCTCCGTGGGCTCTTGGCGTCCTTCCCCTACAGCAGTCACAGAGTGCCACCCCCGAGGGCTTTGAGTTGCCTGGAGCCCAAGGCTCCGGCCAGAGACCTGAGGGGCCAGCGTCTGGACTGGCAGCTAATGCCATTTGGGGCTTTTTCTCACGTGGAGCCTGAGGCCCGCACCTCCGCGGGGCAAACCCCCCAGCGCCAGTGACCTGGAGATACCCGCCCAAGGGGACAGTGTACCCCCTACTGTGGGGAAGGAGGTTCCTGTTTTCTCTGCACTGGTTCGACTTTCATGCCGAGGATCGACTCACACCATGATGGCAAGTGGAATAGCCCTGTGGGAAAGCCTCATGGGAAAGACTCCAGGGAAAGCCACAGACTCCTTGATCCACGAGAAGGGAAGCGTGACACTGCTGCTACGCTCGGGAGGAAAGCGCACGTGCATGACCCCACTCGAGCCGAGGACTGACGCCACTTGGGAGACTCCAGAAGTACGCCAAGATCCATGTCAGCACTGGAGAGGAATCCTCAGGTTCTGGTCCCGACTCCACACAAGGTCTTAGGCCCCGGCATCGACGGGAGAGGAATCCTGAGAGGCCCCCTAGCACCTCGCATGGGGACTGGCCTTTCCTGAGGTCACCAGAGTAGGTCCCTGAGGTCTCCGTCGTAACTCGAGAGCACCTGCCGCAACTAGAGAAAATCCAGGAGGTTCTCCCCTCCAGGCGAGATGAGGCCCATTTCAGCTGAAGAGGTCTCGAGGCTAATCACACCTTACCTCTTGAACTTCCTAAGGGTCCTTCACAACCTTGCTGCAACTCAAGTAGTTCCCCGACATACCGGTCTCCACTCGAGAGGAAGCACGAGAGTCCCGCCCACATGCAGAGGAGCCCCGTTTGCGCCTCCTAGCTCGTGAGGAGGGATCCTTTCCCTGCGTGGTTGGGAAAGAATTCCCGGCGTTCCCGGCGCATCTCATGAGGAAGCATTCTCCACAGGACAGGCGCGAGGAACTCCAGGGTCGTGCCACCATTTCCAGAGTCCCCCAGATGTCTCAGTCCATTCCAGGGAAACCTGTTTTCCCTGCACTGCCTCGACTTTCAAGCCGAGGATCGACTCACACCACAGTGGCTCGTGGGACAGCCCTGTGGGATAGCCTCATGGGAAAGCCTCGGGGAAAGCCTGGAGGGAAAGCCACAGATCCTCCATCCACGCGAAGGGAAGCTCGACACTGCTGCTACAGCTCGGGAGGAAAGCGCACGTGCATGCCCCACTCGAGACGAGAACTGACTCCCCTGGGGAGACTCCAGAAGTACCCCAAGATCCATTTCAGTACTGGAGAGGTATCCTCAGGTTCCGGCACCGACTCCACACAAGGTCTTAGGCCCCGGGATCGACGGGAGAGGAATCCCGATAGGCCCCGGAGCAACTCGCATGGGGACTGGCCTTTCCTGAGGCCACCAGAGCGGGTCCCTGACGTCCCAGTCGTAAGTCGAGAGCACCTGCCGCAACTCGAGAAAATCCAGGAGGTTCTCCCCTCCATCGAGATCAGGCCCATTTCCGCTGAGGCGTCTCCAGGCAAATCACACCTAACCTCTGGAACTTCGAAAGGGTCCTTCACGCCCTTTCTGCAACTCAAGAAGTTCCCGACATACCCGTCTCCACTCGAGAGGAAGCACGAGAGTCCCGCCCACATCCAGAGTAGCCCTGTTTCCGCCTCCTAGCTCGAGAGGAGGGATCCTTTCCCTGTGTGGTCGGGAAAGAATTCCCGGCGTTCCCGTCACATCTAAATCGGAGGAGATCTCCACAGGAAAGGCGAGAGGGTCTCCAGGGTCGTGCCACCATTCAAAGAGTACCCCAGATGTCTCAGTCCATTCCAGGGGAACCTGTTTTCCCTGCACTGCCTCAACTTTCAAGCCGAGGATCGACTCACACCACGGTGGCACGTGGGACAGCCCTGTGGGAAAGCCTCGTGGGAAAGCCTCGTGGGAAAGCCTCAATGGAAAGACACAGATCCTTGATACACGCGAAGGGAAGAGCGACACTGCTGCTACAGCTCGAAAGGAAAGCGCACGTGCATGCCCCCAACTCCGAGACGAGGATTGACTCCCCTGGGGAGACTCCAGAAGTACCCCAAGATCCATGTCAGCACTGGAGAGGAATTCTCAGGTTCCGGCACCGACTCCTCACAAGATCTTAGGCCCCGGCATCGACGGTGAGGAATCCCGAGAGGCCCCCGAGCAACTCGCATGGGAATGGCCTTTCCTGAGGCCACCAGAGCGGGGTCCCTGAGGTCCCCTTCGTAAGACGAGAGCACCTGCCGCAACTCGAGAAAATCCAGGAGGTTCTCCCTCCAGGCGAGATGAGGCCCATTTCCGGCTGAGGCGTCTCGAGGCTAATCACATCTAACCTCTGGAACTTCCAAAGGGTCCTTCACACCCTTGCTGCAACTCAAGAAGTTCCCCGACATACCCGTCTCCACTCGATAGGAAGCCCGAGAGTCCTGCCCACATCCAGAGGAGCCCCGTTACCGCCTCCTAGCTCGAGAGGAGGGATCCCTTCCCTGTGTGTTCGGGAATGAATTCCCGGCATTCCCGTCGCATCGCAAAAGGAGGGGCTCTCCACAGGAAAGCGAGAGGAACTCCAGGGTCATGCCACCATTCCAGAGTCCCCCAGATGTCTCAGTCCATTCCAGGGAAAACTGTTTTCCCTGAACTGCCTCGACATTCAACCGAGGATCGACTCACACCACAGTGGCACGTCGCACAGCCCTGTGGGAAAGCCTCCTTGGAAAGCTTCGTGGGAAAGCCTCGAGGGAAAGCCACAGATCCCTTGATCCACTAGGAAGAGAAGCGCGAAACTGCGGCTACAGCTCGGGAGGAAAGCGCACTGTGCAATGCCCCACTCGACACGAGGACTGACTCCCTGGGGAGACTCCAGAAGTAATCCCAAGATCCATGTCAGCACTGGAGAGGAATCCTCAGGTTCCGGCACCGACTCCACACAAGATCTTAGGCCCCGGCAATCGACGGGAGAGGAATCCCGAGAGGCCCCCGAGAAAACTCGCATGGGTGACTGGCCTTTCCTGAGGCCACACAGAGCGGGTCCCTGAGGTCCCCGATCGTAAGTCTGAGAGCACTTTCCGCAACTTGAGAAAATCCAGGAGGTTCCCCCTCCAGGCGAGATGAGGCCCATTTCCGCTAAGGCGTCTCGAGGCTAATCACACCTAACCTCTGGGAACTTCCAAAAGGGTTCTTCACACCCTTGCTGCAACTCAAGAAGTTCCCCGACATACCCGTCTCCACTCGAGAGGAAGCACGAGATTCCCGCCACATTCCAGAGGAGCCCCGTTTCCGACTCCTAGCTCGAGAGAAGGGATCCTTTCCCTGCGTGTGGGGAAAGAATTCCCGCGTTACCGTCGCAACTCAAGAGGAGGCGCTCTCCACAGGAAAGGCGAGAGGAACTCCAGGTCGTGCCACCATTCCCAGAGTCCCCCAGATGTCTCAGTCCATTACAGGGAAACCTGTTTTCCCTGCACTCCTCGACTTTCAAGCGAGGATCGACTCACACCACGGTGGCACGTGGGACAGCCCTGTGGGAAAGCCTCGTGGGAAAGCCTCGAGGGAAAGCCCCTGATCCTTGATCCACGTGAAGGGAAGCGTGACACTGCTGCTAGAGCTCGGGAGGAAGCACACGTGAATGCCCCCACTCGAGACGAGGACTGACTCCCCTGGGGAGACTCTAGACGTACCAAAATTCATGTCAGCACTGGAGAGGTATCCTCAGGTTCGGCACCAACTTCACACAAGATCTTACCCGGCCATCGAGGAGCGGAATCCCGAGAGGCCCCGAGCAACTCGCATGGGACTGGCCTTTCCTGAGGCCACCACAGCGGGTCCCTGAGGTCCCCGTCGTAAGTCGAGAGCACTTGCTGCAACTCGAGAAAATCCAGGAGGTTCTCCCCTCCAGGCGAGATGAGGCCCATTTTTTGCTGAGGCGTCTGTAGCTAAACACATCTAACCTCTGGAACTTCCAAAGGGTCCTTCCACCCTTGCTGCAACTCAAAGAAGTTCCCCGACATACCCGTCTCCACTCGAGAGGAAGCACGAGAGTCCCGCCAATCCAGAGGAGCCCCGTTTCCGCCCCCCTAGCTCGAGAGGAGGGATCCTTTACCCTGCGTGTCGGAAAGAATTCGAGTTCCCATCGCATCTCAAGAGGAGGCGCTCTCCACAGGAAAGGCGAGAGGAACTCCAGGGTCATGCCACCATTCCAGAGTCCCCCAGATGTCTCAGTCCATTCCAGGGAAACCTGTTTTCCCTGCACTGCCTCGACTTTCAAGCGAGGATCGACTCACACCCCGGTGGCACGTGGGACAGCCCTGTGGGAAAGCCTCGTGGGGAAAGCCTCGTGGTAAAGCCTCGAGGGATAGCCACAGATCCTTGATCCACGGGAAGGGCAAGCGGCGACACTGCCTG
>NW_017217217.1:0-12683 GCF_001704415.2 Capra hircus | reverse complement strand
AAGAGACAGGTCAGGTGGTCTGGTTATTCCCATCTCTTTCAGAATTTTTCCCAGTTTATTGTGATCCACACAAGTCAAAGGCTTTGGCATAGTCAATAAAGCAGAAATAGATGTCTTTTTTTTCTGGAACTCTCTTGCTTTTTCAATGATCCAGTGGATGTTGGCAGTTTGAATCTCTGGTTTCTCTGCATGTTTTAAATCCCTCTTGAACATTTTGGAAGTTCACAGTTCATGTGAACGTGGAGAATTTTGAGCATTACTTTACTAGTGTGTGAGATGAGTGCAATTGTGCAGCAGCTTGAATATTCTTTGTCATTGCCTTTCTTTGGGATTGGAATGAAAACTGACCTAATGACTAGATGTTTTCAATTGCATATGCTGAAAGAACTGGCTGTGCAGTTTTGAAGAAAAAAAAATCATTTTAACCCATTTTCTCTGAAGTGCAAGGCATATCATGGCCATCCCTGATCATAAAGTCACCTTTTCTTTATGTAGTCATAGTTTCATGCCTAAATTATAGGCCCAACTCGTGCTCAAATGGACTCTGATGTCAGGGGCAGATCAACTAATAAAAAGCTTGGATTGTCCCTCTGGAGGAAAGTGAGATCTTTGTCCCACGAGAAGAATCTGAAGGGTTAAGGGAACTTGCAAGAGTGGGGAAAGCTTAGTCCATCCTACATGTACCAAAATCTTAAATAAGGCTTCTTTACTTTACCGAAGTAAAAAAACAGATGATGAAAACAATTATAAATCAATGAAAGGTAAAGAAATCCATAGTCTGTTATCAAAAATTGCATTCTAAGAAAACTTTGTTCTCTTAACCTAGAGAGGAGACTAAATTCCATCTGGTACCAGCTTACCAGAAGACAAACAAACAAACAAACAAATTATCGGTAAGCTTAAAAAAAGTATATTCCATATATTCTTTGAAGTAGCAGTATTTCTGCAAAGGCATCAGTGTGAAACCATAGAGGACATGGTTAAAACCTGATTAAATAGAAATTGACAATGTAATCTGGTCACTGCTGCGACTTGAAATGCTTTAATATGATAACTGGAATTATAACTGACAGCATTTGACCAGGACATATCAGATTTTCACGGATGTCACATAATTTCTAGGATATCTATATTAGGAACTGAAGGAATCTTTGAACCTAGGAAAGAAAACAACAGTCTCAAAGGCCCTTGCTGAATCATCTATCAGCAAGGAATGTCTTTGCAAGGATCGCAAAGTGAAGGGAAAATACACCGACCTGCCTCTGCAACTTTGGTCCTCTGAGCAGATCTGGAGGTCTCCCTTTGTATAAGCTAACCTGTTCCTTCCAAATAGAGGTTTGCAACACAAAACAAGTGGCCGCCTATTCTTCCCCGAAGGAGGCTCTCTTTCCCCACATCCTGCGAACTCCCTTTCCCAGCCTCCTGGAAAAGCGCTTCTTGCAGTTCCTTTCAGAAAATCCTATGGACGGAGAAGCCTGGTAGGCTGCAGTCCGTGGGGTCGCAGAGGGTCGGACACGACTGAGCGACTGCACTTTCATTTTCACTTTCATGCATTGGAGAAGGCGATGGCAACCCACTTACTGTTCTTGCCTGGAGAATCCCAGGGACGGGGGAGCCTAGTGGGCTACCGTCTATGGCGTCGCACAGAGTCGAAGACGACTGAAGCAACTTAGCAGCAGCAGCAGCAGCAGCAGTTCCTTTCTTAGGGGCAGTTATCCCTGAGATTGGGACCTGGAAAGGCAGAGCCACCTCCACACACACGTCTTTTCTGTCCCCTTTCCTCTGGAGGAGAGCTCTAGTGAGCCTAGGTCTGTCAGGAAAATTCTTGGCTTTGACGGGATCCCACCCGGTGTGTGAACCTGCATACCCGACCTAGGGGCCACAGGGCACCTGTTTTGCTCGAGTGGGTCCTGGAGGGGTGCAGCATAGCAAGAGCTTAAAAATCCATCCAATTTGTCTTTTTTTTTTTACCTCGGAGAGAACGAGTTTGCTCCACCTCCACCCTTTGGCAGTGTGGAGGGAAGAGGGCACCACCCTCTCCCAAAGGGGACATAGGGCCTACCAGGAGAGAAAGGCCCCTTGAGGAGCTGAGCCCAGGTAGGCAGCCAGTGATGTCAAGCACACTCCCGCTGCTTGCTTCTTCATGGGCACTCCCACGATCTGCTAGGAATGTCTTTGGCAAGGATCTCAAAGGGAAGGGGAGATACATGGCCCTGTCTCTGGAACTTCAGTCCTCTGAGCAGATCTGGAGGTCTTGAGTTGTATAAGCAAACCTGTTCCTTCCAAATAGAGGCTTGCAAACACACCCCCGGTGGTTGCCTCTTCTTCCCCGAAGAAGTCTTTCTTTCCCCACATGCTGCGAACTCCCTGTCCCAACCTCCAAGAATAGCGCTTCTTGCCATTCCTTTCTTAGAGGCAGTTATCCCTGAGCTTGGGGCCGTAGGGAGTAGCCCCACACTCACAGGCAAAGGCAAAGACTCCTCCATACATCTCCTCTATCCCCTTTGCTCTGGAGGAGAGCTCTAGTGAGCCTAGGTCTTTCAGGAAAATTCTTGGCTTGGACAGGATCTCACCCTGTTTGTGAACCTGCATACCCAACCAGGGGCCACAGAGCACCTGTTTCAGTAAAGTGGGCCCTGAAAGGGTGCAGCCTAGCAAGAGCTTGAAAATCCATTCAATTGCTGTTTTGTACCTCTGACAGAGCGAGCTTGGCTCCACTCTTTGGCAGTGAGGAGAAAAGAGGCATGACACCCTCCCCAAGGGGACATGGGGCCTACTTCGAGAGGAAAGGCCCCTTGTGGAGCTGAGGCCAGGAAGGCACACAGTCGTGTCAAACACACTCCCACTGCTTGCTTCTTCAGGGGCACTCCCGCTATCAGCTAGGAATGTCTTTGCAATGATCACAAAGGTAAGGGGAGATACAGGGCCCTGATTCTGGACCTCCGGTGCTCTGAGCAAATCTCGAGGTCTCCCGTTGTTGGTCAAGGTCAAGGTCAAGGTCAAGTTCAAGGTCAAGGTCAAGGTCAAGTTCAAGTTCAAGTTCAAGCTCAAGACCAAGTTGAAGTTGGAAGTTCAAGGTCAAGGTCAAGTTCAGGGTCAAGGTCAAGGTCAAGGTCAAGTTCAAGTTGAAGTTCAAGTTCTAGTTCAAGTTCAAGGTCAAGGTCAAGGTCAAGTTCAAGTTGAAGTTCAAAGTCAAGTTCAAGGTCAAGTTCAAGGTCAAGTTCAAGTTCAAAGTCAAGTTCAAGTTCAAGTTCAAGTTCAAGTTGAAGTTCAAGTTCAATTTCAAGGTCAAGTTCAAGTTCAAGTTCAATGTCAAGGTCAAGATCAAGTTCAAGGTCAAGTTCAAGTTCAAAGTCAGTTCAAGTTCAAGTTCAAGTTCAAGTTCAACGTCAAGTTCAAGTTCAAAGTCAAGTTCAAGTTCAAGTTCAAGGTCAAGTTCAAGTTGAAGTTGAAGTTCAAGTTCAAGTTCAAGGTCAAGTTCAAGTTCAAGTTCAAGTTCAAGGTCAAGCCCAAGTTCAAGGTCAAGTTCAAGTTCAAGGTCAAGTTCAAGGTCAAGGTCAAGGTCAAGGTCAAGTCAAGTTCAAGTTCAAGTTCAAGGGCAGGGCAAGGCCAAGCCCAAGACCAAGGCAAGGGCAATGGCAACGCCAAGGGCAAGGCCAAGGCCCAGGCCAAGGCAAAGGCCAAGGCCACCAAAGCGACGCCCAAACCCCGTAACGCCTGACAAAAGGCAGAAGCCACTAGGCCCCTGTGCAGAGGAAGCCACTGAAGGCAGCAAGGCCACAGAGCTCCCCGACTCCCATTCCCACATGAAGATGTGAGGATAAAGGGCCTCATCCCAGCAAAGCACCCGCTCCCACCACCCCCAACCCCGGCCCCCGCCCCCCGCAGCACGCCCCCTGAAACAACACTGTCTTCCCAGAAAAGAGAACGGAGAAGCCATGTGTGTGCCAAAGGAGCAAGATGAACGAACGATGCCATGCCCTCCGAATTTGGGCACACCTGACGTCTCGGAACCCCGGGCCTGGCCGATGGGTACCAGCCGTTCTCTGGTGGGAGGGGGGTCAACACATTGGCCGAGAGCCCTTGCCCAGGCCACCCGCAAATCCCCTGAGATGTGATCCGACCACAGGGACCGAGGGCAAACGTACTGCTTGAGGTGCTGGAGGAGCCGGACGAAGCCATGGTGGGAGAGGCACACGGGCACGCTGCAGACTGCTGGCCGAGTGGGCGGGGACCCAGCAGCTCAGGACTCTGGAGAACGGGAGGCGTCTCCGCCACCATTGACGTCAATAGGGTTTGGGTGGGTAGATGGAGGGGGCCGCCCCTGGCCTCTTTCCAAGCAGAGACCCTGGACGGAGTCCCGTGGAGCGAATGGGCTTTTCCCGGGCACGGCTGTGCCCTGGACCGCCAAGATCCCCGTTGGGGTGGGCGGGCAGTTCGGGGGCTTTGGTTTGTGGCCCTCCCTCGCAGCGGGGGGTGGGTTCAACCCCGAGTGGATCAATCAGGGGCCCTCAGCAGTGCCAAGGGAACTCACCGCCCAGGAAACGCCCCTAGGTCCCTTTGAATTGGCCACCAACGCCCCCTTTCCCAGCCTGCCTTGCTCTGAGATTTCCCGCCTTTTCACATTCCACAGGTCCCTTGTCCTCGACTGTCCCCTGATGGCTCCTCCGAGGCATTCCGGGACACCAGACGCTCTCTCCAGCGCCTCCACCTAGATCCCTCGCTGTCCTCGCCTCCGTTTCCCCCATGTCCCCTCCCCAACTCCTCCGTGGGCTCTTGGCATCCTTTCCCTACAGCAGTCCCAGAGTGCCACCGCCGAGGGCTTTGAGTTGCCTGGAGCCCAAGGCTCTGGCCAGAGACCTGAGGGGCCAGCGTCTGGACTGGCAGCTAATGCCATTTGGGGCTTTTCTCACGTGGAGCCTGAGGCCCGCACCTCCGCGGGCAACCCCCCAGCGCGAGTGCCCTGGAGATACCCGCCCAAGGGGACAGTGTATCCCCTACTGTGGGGAAGGAGGTTCCTGTTTTCCCTGCACTGGTTCGACTTTCACGCCGAGGATCGACTCACACCATGGTGGCAAGTGGAATAGCCCTGTGGGAAAGCCTCATGGGAAAGACTCCAGGGAAAGCCACAGATTCCTTGATCCACGAGAAGGGAAGCGTGACACTGCTGCTACCGCTCGGGAGGAAAGCGCACGTGCATGACCCCACGCGAGCCGAGGACTGACGCAAGCTTGGGAGACTCCAGAAGTACGCCAAGATCCATGTCAGCACTGGAGAGGAATCCTCAGGTTCCGGTCCCGACTCCACACAAGGTCTTAGGCCCCGGCATCGACGGGAGAGGAATACTGAGAGGCCCCCTAGCACCTCGCATGGGGACTGGCCTTTCCTGAGGCCACCAGAGCGGGTCCCTGAGGACCCGTCATAACTCGAGAGCACCTGCCGCAACTGGGTAAAATCCAGGAGGTTCTCCCCTCCAGGCGGGATGAGGCCCATTTCCTCTGAGGTGTCTGGAGGCTCATCACACCTAACCTCTGGAAATTCAAAAGGGTCCTTGCTGAAACTCAAGAAGTTCCCCGACATACCCGTCTCCACACGAGAGGAAGCACGAGGGTCCCGCCCACATTCAGAGGAACCCCGTTTCCGAGATGAAGGATCCTATCCTGCTTAGTCAGGAAAGATTTTTCGGCGTTCCCATGGCATCTCAAGAGCAAGGGTTCTCAATAGGAAAGGCGAGAGGAACTCCAGGGTCGTGCCACCATTTCAAGAGTCCCCCAGATGTCTCAGTCCATTTCAGAGGAACACGTTTTCCCAGCACTGCCTCGACTTTCACGCCGAGGATCCACTCACACCATGGTGGCATGTGGGACAGCCCTGTGAGAAAGCCTCAAGGGAAAGCCACAGATCCCTTGATCCCCGCGACGGGAAGCGTGACACATCTGCTACACTGTCCCTGAGGTCACGGTAGTATGTCGAGAGTACCTGCCGCAACTCGAGAAAATCCAGGAGGTTCTCTGCTCAAGTCGAGATGAGGCCCATTTTCTCTGCGGCGCCTCGAGAGTAATCACACCTAAACTCTGGAACTTCCAAAGTGTCCTAAACACCCTTGCTAAAACTCAAGAAGTTCCCCGACATACCCGTCTCCACTCCAGAGGAAGCACGAGGGTCCGGCCACCGCCAGAGGAGCTCCGTTTCCACCGCCAAGCTCGAGATGAGGGATCCTTCCCTGCTTCCTCGGGAAAGAATTCCCGACGTTTCGACGCATCTCAAGAGGAGGCGCGCTGCACAGGAAAGGCGAGAGGAACTCATGGGTCGTGGCACCATTCCAAGAGTCCCCCAGATGTCTCAGTCCATTCCAGAGGATCCTGTTTTCCCTGCACTGCCTCGACTTTCGCGCCGAGGATCGACTCACACCACGGTGGCACGTGTGACAACCCTGTGGGAAAGCCTCGTGGGAAAGCCTCGAGGGAAAGCCACAGATCCCATGATCCACGCGAAGGGAAGCATGACACTGCTGCTACAGCACGGGAGGAAAGCGCACGTGCAGGCCCCCACTCGAGACGAGGACTGACTCCCCTGGGGAGACTCAGAAGTACCCCAAGATCCATGTCAGCACTGGAGAGGAATCCTCAGGTTCCGGCACCGAGTCCACACAAGGTCTTAGGCCACGACTTCGACGGGAGAGGAATCCCGAGAGGCCCCGAGCAACTCGCATGGGGACTGGCTTTTCCTGATGACACCAGAGCGGGTCTCTGAGGTCCCCGTCGGAAGTCCAGAGCACCTGCTGCATCTCGAGAAAATCCAGGAGGTTCTCCCCTCCAGGCGAGATGAGGCCCATTTCCGCTGAGGCGTCTCGAGGCTATTCACACCTAACCTCTGGAACTTCCAAAGGGTCCTTCACACCCTTGCTGCAACTCAAGAAGTTCCCCGACATACCCGTCTCCACTCGAGAGGAAGCACGAGAGTCCCGCCCACATCCAGAGGAGCCCCGTTTCCGCCTCCTAGCTCGATGGAGGGATCCTTTCCCTGCGTGCTCGGGAAAGAATTCCCGGCGTTTCCGTCGCAACTCAAGAGGAGGCGCTCTCCACAGGAAAGGTGAGAGGAACTCCAGCGTCGTGCCACCATTCCCAGAGTCGCCCAGATGTCTCAGTCCATTCCAGGGAACCTGTTTTCCCTGCACTGCCTCCACTTTCAAGCCGAGGATCGACTCACACCAGGGTGGCACGTGGGACAGCCCTGTGGGAAAGCCTCGTGGGAAAGCCTCGAGGGAAAGCCACAGATCCCTTGATCAACGGGAAGGGAAGCGTGACACTGCTGCTACAGCCCGGGAGGAAAGTGCACGTGCATGCCCCAACTCGAGACGAGGACTGACTCCCCTGAGGAGACTCCAGAAGTACCCCAAGATCCATGTCAGCACTGGAGAGGAATCCTCAGGTTCCGGCACCGACTCCACACAAGGTCTTAGGCCCAGGCATCGACGGGAGAGGAATCCCGAGAGGCCTCCGAGCAACTCGCATGGCGACTCGCCTTTCCTGAGGCCACCAGAGCGCGTCCCTGAGGTCCCCGTCGTAAGTTGAGAGCACCTGCCGCAACTCGAGAAAATCCAGGAGGTTCTCCCCTCCAGGCGAGATGAGGCCCATTTCCGCTGAGGCATCTCGTGGCTATTTACACCTAAACTCTGGAACTTCCAAAGGGTACTTCACACCCTTTCTGCAACTCAAGAAGTTCCTCGACCTACCCGTCTCCACTCGAGAGGAAACACGAGAGTCCCACCCACATCCAGAGGAGCCCCGTTTCCGCCTCCTAGCTCGAGAGGAGGGATCCTTTCCCTGCGTGGTCGGGAAATAATTTCCGGCTTTCCCGTCGCATCTCAAGAGGAGGTGCTCTCCACAGGAAAGGCGAGAGGAACTCCAGGGTCGTGCCACCATTCCCAGAGACCCCAGATGTCTCAGTCCATTCCAGGGAAACCTGTTTTCCCTGCACTGCCTCGACTTTCAAGCCGAGGATCGACACACACCACGGTGGCCGCAGTACAGCCCTGTGGGAAAGCATCGTGGAAAAGCCTGGTGGGGAAGCCTCATGGGAAAGCCTCGAGGGAAAGCCACAGATCCCATGATCCACGCGAAGGGAAGCATGACACTGCTGCTGCAGCACGGGAGGAAAGCGCACGTGCATGCCGCCACGCGAGACGAGGACTGACTCCCCTGGGGAGACTCCAGAAGTACCCCAAGATCCATGTCATCCCTGGAGAGGAATCCTCAGATTCCGGCACCGACTCCACACAAGATTTTAGGCCCCAGCATCGAAGGGAGAGGAATCCCGAGAGGCCCTCGAGCAACTCGCATGGGGACTGGCCTTTACTGAAGCCACCAGAGCAGGTCCCTGTGGTCCCCGTCGTAAGTCGAGAGCACCTGCCGCAACTCGAGAAAATCCAGGAGGTTTTCCTCTCCAGGCGAGATGAGGCCCATTTCCGCTGAGGCGTTTCGAGGCTAATCATATCTAACAACTGGAACTTCCAAAGGGTCCTTCACACCCTTGCTGCAACTCAAGAAGTTCCCCGACATACCCGATTCCACTCGAGAGGAAGCACGAGAGTCACGCCCACATCCAGAGGAGCCCCGTTTCCGTCTCCTAGCTCGATAGGAGGGAACCTTTCCATGCGTGGTCGGGAAAGAATTCCAGGCATTCCCGTCGTATCTCAAGAGGAGGCGCTCTCCACAGGAAAGGCAAGAGGAACTCCAGGGTCGTGCCACCATTACCAGAGGCCCCCAGATGTCTCTGTCCATTCCAGGGAAACCTGTTTCCCTGCACTACCTCGACTTTCAAGCCAAGGATCGACTCACACCACGGTGGCACATGGAACAACCCTGTGGGAAAGCCTCGTGGGAAAGCCTCGAGGGAAAGCCACAGATTCCTTGATCCACGCAAAGGGAAGCGCCACACTGCTGCTCCAGCTCGGGAGGAAAGCGCACGTGCAAGCCCCCACTCGAGACGAGGACTGACTCCCCTGGGGAGACTCCAGAAATACCCCAAAATCCCTGTCAGCACTGGAGAGGAATCCTCAGGTTCCGGCACTGACTCCACACAAGGTTTTAGTCCCCGGCATCGACGTGAGAGGAATCCCGAGAGGACTCCGATCAACTCGCATGGGGACTGGTCTTTCCTGAGGCCACCATAGCGGGTCCCTGAGGTCCCCGTCGCAAGTCGAGAGCACCTGCCGCAACTCGAGAAAATCCAGGAGGTACTGCTCTCCAGGCGAGATGAGGCCCATTTCCCCTGAGGAGTCTCGAGGCTAATCACATCTAACTACTGGAACTTCCAAAGGGTCCTTCACACCCTTGCTTCAACTCAAGAAGTTCCCCGACATACCCGTCTCCACTCGAGAGGAAGCACAAGAGTCCCGCCCACATACAGAGGAGCCCCGTTTCCGCCTCCTAGTTCGAGAGGAGGGATCCTTTCCCTGCGTGGTGGGGAAAGAATTCCCCGCGTTACCGTCGCATCTCAAGAGGAGGCGCTCTCCTCAGGAAAGGCGAGAGGAACTCCAGGGTCGTGCCACCATTCCCAGCGTCCCCCAGATGTCTCAGTCCATTCCAGGGAAACCTGTTTTCCCTGCACTGCCTCGATTTTCAAGCCGAGGATCGACTCACACCACGGTGGCACGTGGGACAGCCCTGTGGGAAAGCCTCGTGGGAAAGCCTCGAGGGGAAGCCACAGATCCCTTGATCCACGCGAAGGGAAGTGCGACACTGCAGCTATAGCTCGGAAGGAAAGCGCACGTGCATGCCCCCACTCGAAACGAGGACTGACTCCCCTGGGGAGACTCCAGAAGTACCCCAAGATCCATGTCAGCACTGGAGAGGAATCCTCAGGTTCCGGCATTTTCTCCACACAAGATCTTAGGCCCCAGCATCGACCGCAGAGGAATCCCGAGAGACCCCGAGCAACTCGCATGGGGACTGTCCTTTCCTGAGGCCACCAGAGCGGGTCCCTGAGGTCCCCGTCGTAAGTTGAGAGCCCCTGCCGCAACTCGAGAAAATCCAGGAGGTTGTCCCCTCCAGGCGAGATGAGGCCCATTTGCGCTGAGGCGTCTCGAGGCAAATCACACCTAACCTCTGGGAAATTCCAAAGGGTCTTCACACCCTTGCTGCAACTCAAGAAGATCCCCAAAATACCCGTCTCCACTCAACAGGAAGCACGAGAGTCCCGCCCACATCCCGAGGAGCCCCATTTCCACCTCATAGCTCGAGAGGAGGGATCCATTCCCTGCGTGGTCGGAAGAGATTCCTGGCGTTCCCGTCGCATCTCAAGAGGAGGCGCTCTCCACAGGAAAGGCGAGAGGAACTTCAGGGCCGTGCCACCATTCCAGAGTCCCCCAGATGTCTCAGTCCATTCCAGGGAAACCTGTTTTCCCTGCACTGCCTCGACTTTCAAGCCGAGGATCGACTCACACCACGGTGGCACGTGGGACAGCCCTGTGGGAAAGCCACGTGGGAAAGCCTCATGGGAAAGCCTCGAGGGAAAGCCCCTGATCCCTTGATCCACACGAAGGGAAGCGTGACACTGCTGCTACAGCTCGGGAGGAAAGGGCATGTGCATGCCCCCACTCGAGACGAGGACTGACTCCCCTGGGGAGACTCACATTCAGAGGAACCCCGTTTCCGTCTGGCAGCTCGAGATGAAGGATCCTATCCTGCTAGTCAGGAAAGTTTTTTCGGCGTTCCCGTGGCATCTCAAGAGCAAGGGCTCTCAATAGGAAAGGCGAGAGGTACTCCAGGGTCGTGCCACCATTCCAAGAGTCCCCCAGATGTCTCAGTCCATTTCAGAGGAACCTGTTTTCCCTGCACTGCCTCGACTTTCAAGCCGAGGATCCACTCACACCATGGTGGCACGTGGGACAGCCCTTTGGGAAAGCCTCGTGGGAAAGCCTCGAGGGATAGCCACAGATCCCTTGATCCCCACGACGGGAAGCGTGACACATCTGCTACACTGTCCCTGAGGTCACGGTCGTATGTCGAGAGCACCTGCCGGAACTCGAGAAAATCCAGGAGGTTCTCTGCTCCAGTCTAGATGAGGCCCATTTTCTCTGCGGCGTCTCGAGAGTAATCACACCTAAACTCTGGAACTTCCAAACGGTCCTACACACCCTTGCTACAACTCAAGAAGTTCCCTGACATACCCGTCTCCACTCCAGAGGAAGCACGAGGGTCCGGCCACCTCCAGAGGAGCTCCGTTTCCGCCTCCCAAGCTCGAGATGAGGGATCCTTCCCTGCTTGCTCGGGAAAGAATTCCCGACGTTTCCGGACGCATCTCAAGAGGAGGCGCGCTGCACAGTAAAGGCGAGAGGAACTCATGGGTCGTGCCACCATTCCAAGAGTCCCCAGATGTCTCAGTCCATTCCAGAGGATCCTGTTTTCCCTGCACTGCTTCGACTTTCACGCCGAGGATCGACTCACACCACGGTGGCACGTGGGACAGCCCTGTATGAAAGCCTCGTGGGAAAGCCTCGAGGGAAAGCCACAGATCCCTTGATCCACGCGACGGGAAGCGGGACACTGCTGCTACAGCACGGGAGGAAAGCGCACGTGCATGCCCCCACTCGAGACGAGCACTGACTCCCCTGGGGAGACTCCAGAAGTACCCAAGATGCATGTCAGCCCTGGAGAGGAATCCTCAGGTTCCGGCCCCGACTCCAGAAAAGGTCTTAGGGCCCCAGCATCGACGGGAGTGGAATCATGAGAGGCCCATAGCAACACGCATGGGGACTGGCCTTTCCTGCGGCCGCCAGAACGGGTTCCTGAAGTCCCCGTCGTAAGTCGAGAGCACCTGCCGAAACTCGGTAAAATACAGGAGGTTCTCCCCTGCAGGCGAGATGAGGCCAGTTTCCCACTGAGGTGTCTCGAGGCTAATCACACGTGACCTCTGGAACTTCCAAAGCGTCTTTCACAGTCAAGCTGCAACTCAAGAAGTTCCCCGACACACCCGTCTCCACTCAAGAGGTAGCACGATGGTCCCGGCACATCCTGAGGAGCTCCGTTTCCGGCTCGTACCTCGAGGTGAGGGATCCTTTCCCTGCTTGGTCGGAAAAGAATTCCGGCATTCCCATCGCATCTCAAGGGAGGCGCTCTCCAAAGGAAAGGGAGAGGAACTGCAGGGTCGTGCCACCATTCCAAGACTCCCCCAGATGTGTCAGTCCGTTCCACAGGAACCTGTTTTCCCTGCACTGCCTCGGCTTTCACGCCGAGGATCGACTCACACCACCGTGACACGTGGGACAGCCCTGTGGGAAAGCCTCGTGGGAAAGACTCGAGGGAAAGCCACAGATCCCTTGGTCTACGCAAGGGGAACCGTGACACTGCTGCTACAGCATGGGAGGAAATGGCACGCTCATGCCCCACTCGAGACGAGGCCTGACTCCCTTGTGGAGACTCCAGAAGTACCCCAAAATCTATGTCAGCACTGGAGAGGAATCTCAGCTTCCGGCCCCGACTCCACACAAGAAGAGCTCCTGCTGAAACTCGAAAATATCCAGGAGCCTCTCCATTCCAGGCGACATGAGGCCCATTTCTGCTGAGGCATCTCGAGACTAACACACCTAACCTCTGGAACTTCCAAAGGGTCCTTCACACCCTTGCTGCAATCAAGAGTTCCCAACATACCCTTTCCTCTTCACGTTTCTGCCATAATAA
>NW_017217216.1:0-12683 GCF_001704415.2 Capra hircus | reverse complement strand
GCCCTGGAGTTCTCTCGTCTTTCCTGTTGAGAGCGCCTCCTCTTGAGATGCGACGGAAAAGGCCGGAATTCTTTTCCGACGACGAAGGGAAAGGATCCCTCTTCTTGAGCTACGAGGCGGAAACGGGGCTTGCTGGATGTGGGCGGACCCTCGTCCTTCCTCTCGAGTGGAGATGGGTATGTCGGAGAACTTCTTGACTTGCAGCAAGGGGTGTGAAGGACCCTTTCGAAGTTCCAGAGGTTAGGTGTGATTAGCCTCGAGACGCCTCAGCGGAAATGGGCCTCATCTCGCCTGGAGGGGAGAACCTCCTGGATTTTCTCTAGTTGCGGCAGGTGCTCTCGAGTTACGACGGAGACCTCAGGGACCCGCTCTGGTGACCTCAGGAAAGGCCAGTCCCCATGCGAGGTGCTAGGGGGCCTCTCAGGATTCCTCTCCCGTCGATGCCGGGCCTAAGACCTTGTGTGGAGTCGGGACCAGAACCTGAGGATTCCTCTCCAGTGCTGACATGGATCTTGGCGTACTTCTGGAGTCTCCCAAGTGGCGTCAGTCCTCGGCTCGAGTGGGGTCATGCACGTGCGCTTTCCTCCCGAGCGGTAGCAGCAGTGTCACGCTTCCCTTCTCGTGGATCAAGGAATCTGTGGCTTTCCCTGGAGTCTTTCCCATGAGGCTTTCCCACAGGGCTATTCCACTTGCCATCATGGTGTGAGTCGATCCTCGGCGTGAAAGTCGAACCAGTGCAGAGAAAACAGGAACCTCCTTCCCCACAGTAGGGGGTACACTGTCCCCTTGGGCGGGTATCTCCAGGGCACTCGCGCTGGGGGTTTGCCCGCGGAGGTGCGGGCCTCAGGCTCCACGTGAGAAAAGCCCCAAATGGCATTAGCTGCCAGTCCAGACGCTGGCCCCTCAGGTCTCTGGCCGGAGCCTTGGGCTCCAGGCAACTCAAAGCCCTCGGGGGTGGCACTCTGTGACTGCTGTAGGGAAAGGACGCCAAGAGCCCACGAGGAGTTGGGGAGGGGGCATGGGGAAACGGAGGCGAGGACAGCGAGGGATCTAGGTGGAGGCGCTGGAGAGAGCGTCTGGTGTCCCGGAATGCCTCGGAGGAGCCAGCGGGGGACAGTCGAGGCCAGGGACCTGTGGAATGTGAAAAGGCGGGAAATCCAGAGCAAGGCAGGCTGGGAAAGGGGCGTTGGTGGCCAATTCAAAGGGACCTTGGGCGTTTCCTGGGCGGTGAGCTCCCTTGGCACTGCTGAGGGCCCCTGATTGATCCACCCGGGTTGATCCCACCCCCGCTGCGAGGGAGGGCCACAAACCAAAGCCCGAACTGCCGCCCACCCCAACGGGGATCTTGGCGGTCCAGGGCTCAGCCGTGCCCGGGAAAAGCCCACTCGCTCCACGGGACTCCGTCCAGGGTCTCTGCTTGGAAAGAGGCCAGGGGCGGCCCCCTCCATCTACCCACCCAAACCCTATTGACGTCAATGGTGGCGGAGACGCCTCCCGTTCTCCAGAGTCCTAAGCTGCTGGGTCCCCGCCCACTCGGCCAGCAGTCTGCAGCGTGCCCGTGTGCCTCTCCCACCATGGCTTCGTCCGGCTCCTCCAGCACCTCAAGCGGTACGTTTGCCCTCGGTCCCTGTGGTCGGATCACATCTCAGGGGATTTGCGGGTGGCCTGGGCAAGGGCTCTCGGCCAATGTGTTGACCCCCCTCCCACCGAGAACGGCTGGGACCCATCGGCCAGGCCCGGGGTTCCGAGGCGTCAGGTGTGCCCAAATTCGGAGGGCGTGGCATCGTTCGTTCATCTTGCTCCTTTGGCACACACATGGCTTCTCCGTTCTCTTTTCTGGAAGACAGTGTTGTTTCAGGGGGCGTGCTGCGGGGGCGGGGGCCGGGGTTGCGGGGTGGTGGGAGCGGGTGCTGTGCTGGGATGAGGCCCTTTATCCTCACATCTTCCTGTGGGAATGGGAGTCGGGGAGCTCTGTGGCCTTGCTGCCTTCAGTGGCTTCCTCTGCACAGGGGCCTAGTGGCTTCTGCCTTTTGTCAGGCGTTACGGGGTTTGGGCTTCGCTTTGGTGGCCTTGGCCTTTGCCTTGGCCTGGGCCTTGCCCTTGCCCTTGCCCTTGCCTTGGTCTTGGCTTGGCCTTGCCCTGCCTTTTGAACTTGACCTTGACTTGAACTTGACCTTGACCTTGACTTTGAACTTGAAACTTGACCTTGACCTTCTTGAACTTGACCTTGACCTTGACTTGAACTTGAACTTGACCTTGAACTTGAACTTGACTTGAACTTTGAACTTGACTTGAACTTGAACTTGAACTTGACTTGACCTTGACTTGAACTTGACCTTGACTTGATGAACCTTGACTTGAACTTGAACTTGACCTTGACCTTGAACTTCGAACTTTGAACCTTTACCTTGACCTTGAAACCTTGACCGAACCTTGAACTTGACGACCTTGACCTTGAACTTGAATTTGAACTTGACCTTGACCTTGAAGTTGACGTGAACTTGAACTTAAACTTCACCTTGATCTTGAGCTTGAACTTTGAACTTGACCTTGACCTTTAAACTTGAACTTGACCTTGAACTTGAACTTGACCTTGACCTTGACCAACAACGGGGAGACCTCGAGATTTGCTCAGAGCACCCGGGAGGTCCAGAAGCAGGGCCCTGTATCTCCCCTTCCCTTTGTGATCATTGCCAAAGACATTCCTAGCTGATAGCGGGAGTGCCCCTGAAGAAGCAAGCTGTGGGAGTGTGTTTGACACGACTGTGTGCCTTCCTGGCCTCAGCTCCACAAGGGGCCTTTCCTCTCGAAGTAGGCCCCATGTCCCCTTGGGGAGGGTGTCATGCCTCTTTTCTCCTCACTGCCAAAGGGTGGAGCCAAGCTCGCTCTGTCAGAGGTACAAAAACAGCAATTGAATGGGTTTTCAAGCTCTTGCTAGGCTGCACCCCTTTCAGGGCCCACTTTACTGAAACAGGTGCTCTGTGGCCCCTGGTTGGGTATGCAGGTTCACAAACAGGGTGAGATCCTGTCCAAGCCAAGAATTTTCCCTGAAAGACCTAGGCTCACTTAGAGCTCTCCTCCAGAGCAAAGGGGATAGAGGAGATGTATGGAGGAGTCTTTGCCTTTCCCTGTGAGTGTGGGGCTAGTCCCTACGGCCCCAAGCTCAGGGATAAACTGCCTCTAAGAAAGGAATGGCAAGAAGCGCTATTCTTGGAGGTTGGGACAGGGGAGTTCGCAGCATGTGGGGAAAGAAAGACTTCTTCGGGGGAAGAAGAGGCCACCACCGGGGGTGTGTTTGCAAGCCTCTATTTGGAAGGAACAGGTTTGCTTATACAACTCAAGACCTCCAGATCTGCTCAGAGGACTGAAGTTCCAGAGACAGGGCCATGTATCTCCCTTCCCTTTGAGATCCTTGCAAAGACATTCCTAGCAGATCGTGGGAGTGCCCATGAAGAAGCAAGCAGCGGGAGTGTGCTTGACATCACTGGCTGCCTACCTGGGCTCAGCTCCTCAAGGGGCCTTTCTCTCCTGGTAGGCCCTATGTCCCCTTTGGGAGAGGGTGGTGCCCTCTTCCCTCCACACTGCCAAAGGGTGGAGGTGGAGCAAACTCGTTCTCTCCGAGGTTAAAAAAAAAAGACAAATTGGATGGATTTTTAAGCTCTTGCTATGCTGCACCCCTCCAGGACCCACTCGAGCAAAAACAGGTGCCCTGTGGCCCCTAGGTCGGGTATGCAGGTTCACACACCGGGTGTGATCCCGTCAAAGCCAAGAATTTTCCTGACAGACCTAGGCTCACTAGAGCTCTCCTCCAGAGGAAAGGGGACAGAAAAGACGTGTGTGTGGAGGTGGCTCTGCCTTTCCAGGTCCCAATCTCAGGGATAACTGCCCCTAAGAAAGGAACTGCTGCTGCTGCTGCTGCTGCTAAGTTGCTTCAGTCGTGTTCGACTCTGTGCGACGCCATAGACGGTAGCCCACTAGGCTCCCCCGTCCCTGGGATTCTCCAGGCAAGAACAGTAAGTGGGTTGCCATTGCCTTCTCCAATGCATGAAAGTGAAAATGAAAGTGCAGTCGCTCAGTCGTGTCCGACCCTCAGCGACGCCCACGGACTGCAGCCTACCAGGCTTCTCCGTCCATAGGATTTTCTGAAAGGAACTGCAAGACGCGCTTTTCCTGGGAGGCTGGGAAAGGGAGTTCGCAGGATGTGGGGAAAGAGATCCTCCTTCGAGGGAAGAATAGGCGGCCACTTGTTTTGTGTTGGCAAACCTCTATTTGGAAGGAACAGGTTAGCTTATACAAAGGGAGACCTCCAGATCTGCTCAGAGGACCGAAAGTTGCAGAGGCAGGTCGGTGTAATTTCCCTTCACTTTGCGATCCTTGCAAAGACATTCCTTGCTGATAGATATTCAGCAAGGGCCTTTGAGACTGTTGTTTTCTTTCCTAGGTTCAAAGATTCCTTCAGTTCCTAATATAGATATCCTAGAAATTATCTGACATCCGTGAAAATCTGATATGTCCTGGTCAAATGCTGTCAGTTATAATTCCAGTTATCATATTAAAGCATTTCAAGTCGCAGCAGTGACCAGATTACATTGTCAATTTCTATTTAATCAGGTTTTAACCATGTCTTCTATGATTTCACACTGATGCCTTTACAGAAATACTGCTACTTCAAGATATATGGAATATACATTTTTTAAGCTTTACCGATAATTTGTTTGTTTGTTTGTTTGTCTTCTGGTAAGCTGGTACCAGATGGAATTTAGTCTCCTCTCTAGGTTAAGAGAACAAAGTTTTCTTAGAATGCAATTTTTGATAACAGACTATGAGTTTCTTTACCTTTCATTGATTTATAATTGTTTTCATCATCTGTTTGTTTACTTCGGTAAAGCAAATAAGCCTTATTTAAGATTTTGGTACATGTAGGATGGACTAAGCTTTCCCCACTCTTGCAAGTTCCCTTAACCCTTCAGATTCTTCTCGTGGGACCAAGATCTCACTTTCCTCCAGAGGGACAATCCAAGCTTTTTATTAGTTGATCTGCCCCTGACATCAGAGTCCATTTGAGCATGAGTTGGCCTATAATTTAGGCATGAAACTATGACTACATAAAGAAAAGGTGACTTTAGGATTCAGGGATGGCCATGATATGCCTTGCACTTCAGAGAAAATGGGTTAAAATGATTTTTTTTTTCTTCAAAACTGCACAGCCAGTTCTTTCAGCATATGCAATTGAAAACATCTAGTCATTAGGTCAGTTTTCATTCCAATCCCAAAGAAAGGCAATGACAAAGAATATTCAAGCTGCTGCACAATTGCACTCATCTCACACACTAGTAAAGTAATGCTCAAAATTCTCCAAGTTCACATGAACTGTGAACTTCCAAATGTTCAAGAGGGATTTAAAACATGCAGAGAAACCAGAGATCAAACTGCCAACATCCACTGGATCATTGAAAAAGCAAGAGAGTTCCAGAAAAAAAGACATCTATTTCTGCTTTATTGACTATGCCAAAGCCTTTGACTGTGTGGATCACAATAAACTGGGAAAAATTCTGAAAGAGATGGGAATACCAGACCACCTGACCTGTCTCTTGAGAAACCTGTATGCAGGTCAGGAAGAAACAGTTCGAACTGGACATGGAACAACAGACTGGTTCTAAATAGGAAAAGGAATATGTCAAGGCAGTGTATTGTCACCCTGCTTATTTAACTTATATGCAGAGTACATCATGAGAAACACTGGGCTGGAGGAAGCACACGCTGGAATCCAGATTGCTGGGAGAAATATCAAGAATCTCAGATATGCAGATGACACCACCCTTATGGCAGAAAGTGAAGAAGAACTAAAGAGTCTCCTGATGAAAGTGAAAGAGGAGAGTGAAAAAGTTAGCTTAAAGCTCAGCATTCAGAAAACTAAAATCATTGCATCCAGTCTCATCACTTCATGGCAAATAGATGGGAACACATTGGAAACAGCAGCAGACTATTTTGGGGGGCTTGGAAATCACTGCAGGTGATGTCTGCCTCCATGAACTTAAAACGATATTTATGACTTGGAAGAAAAGTGATGACCAAACTAGACAGCATATTAAAAAGCCGAGACGTTGCTTTGCCAACAAAGATCCATCCAGTCAAGGCTATGGTTTTTCCATATGTCATGGATGGATATGAAAGATGTACTATAAAGAAAGTGACAGCTGAAAATTGGATGCTTTTGAACTGTGGTGTTGGAGAAGATGCTTGTAGGTCGCTTAGACTACAAGGAGACGCAACCACTCCATCCTAAAGGAAATCAGGTCTGAATATACATTGGAAGGACTAATACTGAACCTGAAAGTCCAATACTTTGGCCACTTGATGTGAAGAGCTGACTCACTTGGAAGTTGCTTTGATTTGCCTGTGAGTGTGGGAGCCCTCCCTGGGCAAAGGGCCTCAGGGGTCATTGCCACTGAATCACGACCTCCAAGCAAGCGCATTCCAGCTGTGTGACATTCAGGAAGCAGGAGACTGGGAAAACTATCTTCCTTAGAGGAAGGAAAGTCATCCACAGAGAGTGTGTTTTCAGGCCTCTCTTTGCAGCAAGTGTTTTGCTTCTCAGACATCAGAGCTGCAGGCTTGCTCTGAGGGCCTCAATTGCAGAGTCAGGGCTGTGTGTCTCACTGCACTTTCCAAGCATTGCAGACACATTCCTAGGTTGGAGCAGTGCTTCCCATGAGAAAGAAGCCTCGGGAGTGTGTCTGAGCGGGCTGAGTGCCATGCTAGGGTCACCTAGTCGAGGGCACCTTGCACATCCAATGGGCCCCAGGCGAGTAGCTATGGACCGGCCCTTCGGTTGAGACATCCCAAAGCAGGGAACAAAGCTAGCTCTGTCAGAAGGAGGAAAACAGCAATGGGATGGATTTTCAAGCAGTTGCTAAGTCACACCACGTTAGGGCTCCCCGGGAAAGAAATGCGAATTTTGGCCTCTAGGCCCAGTATCCAGATGTGTGCACAGGATATTTTCCCCACAGGATTCAAGAATGTTCCAGACAGACCTAAGCTCACTAGCTCTCTCCTGCAGAGGAAATGAAATATTGTTGCTGAACCACTGAAAAGATGCTGGGATTCTTGGCTTATGGAGGAGAAGAATTCAATCCAGGGCCCAAGACGAGGCTTGATTGCTCAGAGCTTTTGTGCAATAGAGTTTTATTAAAGGAGAAAGGAGATAGAGAAAGCTTCTGACAGAGACATCACAAGGGGCAGAAAGCGTACCCCCTTGCTAGTGTTAGTAATGGAGTTATATGCTCTCCAATAAGTTATGACAACGAACAAAAGAATGTCTGGAGGTTGTAAAGACTCACTAGACCTACTCCCATAATTGACATTTTAAGATAACAGGATTAGCCAGAAGGTTTTTTCCAGAGACCGTCCTCAAGAAGGATGCATGATTGTTATATAATCCTAAGGAATGTAGAGGGAAAAACAGTTTGTCCTTTCTTCCTCCTTGAGAATTCTAGACCCCTCTCTCCTTGGGGACCCTTGAACTTCTTAGAAACCTGCCTTGGCAATGACTCTCTCAGAAACATGATTGAACAGCCGTTTGGAGCTTCCTTTGACTTTCCCTGGGAGGGAGGGAGCCCTCCCTGAGCACAGGGCCTCAGGGGCCATGGCCAATGAAAAAGAATCTCCCAGCAAGTGCTTTTCAGCCCTGTGTGACTCTCAGCCCACAGGAGGCTGAGAAAACTCTCTTCCTTGGAGGAAGGAAAGGCAGCCCAAGAGTGCGTTTTCAGGCCTGTATCTTGCAGCAAGTGTTTGGCTTGTTAGACAGAAGACCTGCAGGCCTGTTCCAACAGACTCAATGCCAGAATCAGGGCCTTGTGTCTCCCTGCAGTTTCCTGGCCTTGCAAACACATTCCTAGGTGAGAGCAGTCCTGCCCATGGGGAAGCAGGCTGCGGGAGTGTGTCTGAGGGGGCCAGGTGTCATGCTGGGGTCACCTGGTCGAGGGCACCTTGCACCTCCAATGGACCCCAGGCAAGGAGTTGCAGGCCACCACCTTGCTTCTGAAATCCCCAAATGGGGAGCAAAGCTCGCTCTGTCAGAGGGAAGAAAACAGCAACAGGATGGATTTTCAAGCAGTTGCTAGGCTGTACTGCGTTAGGGCTCCAAGGAAGGAAAATGCGAATTTTAGCCCCTACGACTGGTATCCAGGTGGGCTCCCAGGATGATTTCCCCGCAGGATCCAAGAACGTTCCAGACAGACCTGGGCTCACTAGCTCCCTCCTGCAGAGGAAACATGAGAGAACAGCTGTTTGGAGGTTGCTTTGACTTCCCCTGGGAGGGTAGGATCCCTCCCTGGGTGCAGGGCCTCAGGGGCCATTGCCGCTGAGAAATGCCCTCGAAGCCAGACCTTTGCAGCCTTGTATGACTCAGCACGGAGGAGACTGGAAAAGCTCTCTTCCTTGGAGGAAGGAAAGGCAGCCCCAGAGAGTGTGTTTTCACACCTGTATCTTGCAGCAAGTGTTTGGCGTCTCAGACGTCAGACCTCCAGGCCTGCTCCAACGGCCTCAGTTCCAGAGTCAGGGCCGTGTGTCTCCCTGCATTTTCTGAGCCTTGGGAACACATTCCTAGGTCAGAACAGTCCTGCCCATGGGGAAGGAGGCTGCGGGAGTGTGTCTGAGGGGTCGGGTGCCATGCTGGGGTCCAATAGACCCGGTACCTCCAATAGACCCCAGGACAACAGCGGTGGGGCTCCCCCTGGCTTCCGAAATGCCAAAGCGAGAAGCAAAGCTAGCTCTATCAGAAGGAAGAAAAGAGCAATCGGATGGATGTTCAGGCTGTTGCTGGGCCGCACCACTTCAGGGTCCCCCCCGAGAGGAACAGGCGCCCTGTGGCCCCTAGGTCCGATATGCAGGTTAACACACAGGGTGTGTCCCCATAGGAGCCAAGAATTTTCCTGACAGACCTAGGCTCACTAGAGCTCTCCTACAGGGCAAAAGGGGTAGAACAGACTGTGGATGTGACTCTGCCTTTCCCAGCGAGCATGGGGCCCTCCCTACGGCCCTGGGCTCCAGGGAAAATTGTCCCTGAATAAATGACCTCCAAGAAGCGCTTTTCCAGCAGGCTGGGATGCAGAGTTCACAGGATGCGGGGAAAGTGATCGTCCTTCAGGGAAGAAGAGGCAGCCACCCAGTGTGTGTTTGCAAGCCTGTATTTGGAAGAAACTGGTTAGCTCCTTCAAGGGGAGACCTCCAGGTCTGCTCAGAGGACCGAAATTCCAGAGGCAGCACCATGCATCTCCCCTGTCCTTTCTGAGCCTTGGAAAGACATGCCTAGCTTATAGCAGGTATTGCTCATGAAGAAGCAGGATGCAGGAATGTGTCAGACATGACTGGGTGCCTTCCTGGGTTCAGCTCCGTGAGGGGCCTTTCCACTCAAAGTAGGTCCCATGCCTCCTTGGGGAGGAAGTGGGGCCCGCTTGCCTCCAAATTGCCAAAGGCTGGAACAAAGCTAGTTCTATCAGAGGTAAGAAAAGAGCAATTGGATGGATGTGGAAGCTGTTGCTGGGCCGCACTGCTTCAGGCCCCCCACCCCTCCGCCCCCGAGAGAAACAGGCGCCCTGTGGCCCCTAGGTCCTGGATGCAGTTTCACACATAGAATGTGTCCCCATAGGAGCCAAGAATTTTCCTGACAGACCTAGGCTCACTAGAGCTCTCCTACAGAGCAAAGGGGATGGGACAGATGTGTGGCTGTGGCTCTGCCTTTCCCTGGGAGTGTGGAGCCGCTCCCTATGGCCCCGGGCTCCAGGGGAAGTTGCCCCTGAATAATGACCTCCAAGAAGCGCTTTTCCAACTGGCTGAGACGTGGAGTTCTCAGGATGCAGGGAAAGCGAGTGTCCTTCGGGGAAGCAAAGGCAGTCACCTGTTATCATGACTTACTAGAATAGTAGGTACCTTCTCCGGTTGGGCAGAGGCCTTCCCTACCTGATCTGAAAAAGAAAATGAAGTAGCTCGCTGATTTGAGAAATAATTCCCAGACTTGGGTTTCCAACCAGTATAGAATCCGACAATGGCCCTGTCTTTGTAGCCGCAGTTAATTAACAGGTATGTGAAGCTCTAAATATCAGTGGAAATTACATACAGCATATAGGCCCCAGTGTTCTGGAATGGTGGAAAGAAACAACCAAACTCTTGAAGAGACACTTTCAAAATGGATCATAGAGACTGACTGTACAGTGGATGGGCTTGCTTCCGGCAGACTTACTCATATTACGGGTAACCGACACGTTCCCACAGTTGTTGTCCTTATGAAATTTTCTATGGGAGACCCCCTCCCACAGTGAGGCAGGTGTTAGCAGATTTGCCACAAGTAAGGGGGTGGGATTTCACAGCAGATGGAACAATTAGGTAAGGTAATAAATCAGGTAACTAAGTTTGTATAAAAAAGAATATCATTCCCCCTTGAGGAACAGATTCATGAATTTGTGCTCAGTGATCAGGTGTGGCTCAATGACTGGAAACACAATTCCTTGGCCTGACATCCGGAAAGGTCCTTTTACTGTTGTTTTAGCCACAATTCTGAAAGAGATGGGAATACCAGACCACCTAACCTGCCTCTTGAGAAATCTGGATGAAGGTCAGGAAGCAACAGTTAGAGCAGGACATGGAACAACAGACTGGTTCCAAAAAGGAAAAGGTGTATGTCAGGGCTGTATATTGTCACCCTGTTTATTTAACCACGAGACTTTCCCAAAGGGCTGTCCCACGTGCCACTGTGTTGTGTGTCGATCCTAGGCTAGAAAGTCGAGGCAGTGCAGGAGAAACAGGTTTCCATGGAATGGACTGAGACATCTGGGGGCCTCTGGGAATGGGTGCACGAATCTGGACTTCCTCTCGCCTTTCCTGTGGAGAGCGCCTCCTCTTGAGATGAGACGGGAACTCCGGGAATACTTGACCGACCACTCAGTGAAAGGATCCCGCCTCTCGAGCTAGGAGGCGGACACGGGGCTCCTCTGGATGTGGGCAGAACTCTCGTGCTTCCTCTAGAGTGGAGACGGGTATGTCGGGGAACTTCTTGAGTTGCAGCAAGGGTGTGAAGGACCCTTTGGAAGTTCCAGAGGTTAGGTGTGATTAGCCTCGAGACGCCTCAGCGGAAATGGGTCTCATCTCGCCTGGAGGGGAGAACCTCCTGGATTTTCTCGAGTTGCGGCAGGTGCTCTCGACTTATGCCGAGGACATCAGGGACCCGCTCTGTGGCCTCAGGAAAGGCCATGCCCCATGCGAGTTGTTCGGGGTCCTCTCGGGATTCCACTCCCGACGATGCCGGGGCCTAAGATCTTGTGTGGAGTCGGTGCCGGTCATGAGCATTCCTCTCCAGTGCTGACATGGATCCTGGGCTTCTTCTGGAGTCTCCCCAGGGGAGTCAGTCCTCGTCTCGAGTGGGGGCATGCACGTGCGCTTTCCTCCCGAGCTGTAGCAGCAGTGTCACTCTTCCCTTCGCGAGGATCAAGGGATCAGGGGCTTTCCCTCGAGGCTTTCCCACGAGGCTTTCCCACGAGGCTTTCCCACAGGGCTGTCCCACGTGCCACCGTGTTGTGAGTCGATCCTCGGCTTGAAAGTCGAGGCAGTGCCGGGAAAACTGGTTTCCCTGGAATGGACTGAGGCATCTGGGGGACTCTGGGAATGGTGGCACGACCCTGGAGTTCCTCTCGCCTTTCCTGTGGAGAGCGCCTCCTCTTGAGATGCGACGGGAACGCCGGGAATTCTTTCCCGACCACGCAGGTAAAGGATCCCTCCTCTCGAGCTAGGAGGCCGAAACGGGGCTCCTCTGGATGTGGGCGGGACTCTCGTGCTTCCTCTTGAGTGGAGACGGGTATGTCGCGGAACTTCTTGAGTTGCAGCAAGGGTGTGAAGGACCCTTTGGAAGTTCCAGAGGTTAGGTGTGATTAGCCTCGAGACGCCTCAGCGGAAATGAGCCTCATCTCGCCTGGAGGGGAGAACCTCCTGGATTTTCTCGAGTTGCAGCAGGTGCTCTCAACTTACGACGGGACCTCAGGGACCCGCTCTGGTGGCCTCAGGAAGGCCAGTCCCCATGCGAGTTGCTCGGGGGCCTCACGGGATTCCTCTCCCGTCTATGCCGGGGCCTAAAGACCTTGTGTGGAGTCGGTGCCGGAACCTGAGCATTCCTCTCCAGTGCTGACATGGATCTTGGGGTACTTCTGTAGTCTCCCCAGTGAAGTCAGTCCTCGTCTCGAGTGGGGCATGCACATGTGGTTTCCTCCCGATCTGTAGCAGCAGTGTCACGCTTCCCTACCCGTGGATCAAGGGATGAGGGGCTTTCCCTCGAGGCTTTCCCACGAGGCTTTCCCACAGAGCTGTCCCATGTGCCACCGTGGTGTGAGTCGATCCTCGGCTTGAAAGTCGAGGCAGTGCAGGGAAAACAGGTTTCCCTGAATGGACGGAGACATCTGGTTGACTCTGGGAATGGTGGCACGACCCTGGAGTTCCTCTCGACTTTTCCTGTGGAGATCGCCTCCTCTTGAGATGCGACGGAACGCCAGGAATTCTTTCCCGACCACGCAGGGAAAGGATCCCACCTCTCGAGTTAGGAGACGGAATCGGGGGCTCCTCTGGATGTGGCCGGGACTCTCGTGCTTCCTCTCAAGTGGAGACGGGTATGTCGGGGGGAACTTCTTGAGTTGCAGCAA
>NW_017217215.1:0-12685 GCF_001704415.2 Capra hircus | reverse complement strand
GCCTCGAGACGCTTTCAGTGGAAATGCCTCATGTGCGAGGAGGGAGAACGCCTCAGTGGAAATGGTCCTCATGTTGCCAGGAGGGAGAACCGCCTGGATTTTCTCGAGTTGCGGCAGGTGCTCTCGACTTTCGACGGGGACCTCAGGGACCCGCTCTGGTGGCCTCAGGAAAGGCCAGTCCCTATGCGAGTTGCTCGGGGGCCTCTGGGGATTCCTCTCCCATCGATGCCAGGGCCTAGACCTTGTGTGGAGTCGGTGCCGGAACTTGAGCATTCCTCTGCAGTGCTGACATGGATCTTGGGGTACTTCTGAAGTCTCCCCAGGGGAGTCAGTCCTCGTCTCGAGTGGGGGCATGCTCGTGCGCTTTCCTCCCGAGGTGTAGCAGCATTGTCACGCTTCCCGGCGAGTGGATCAAGGGATCTGTGTCTTTTCCTTGAGGCTTTCCCTCGAGGCTTTCCCACGAGGCTTTCCCACAGGGCTGTCCCACGTGCCACCGTGGTGTGAGTTGATCCTCTGCTGAAAGTCGAGACAGTGCAGGGAAAACAGGTTTCCCTTGAATGGACTTAGACATCTGGGGAACTCTGGGAATGGTGGCACGACCCTGGAGTTCCTCTCGCCTTTCCTGTGGAGAGCGCCTCCTCTTTAGATGGGACGGGAACTCCGGGAATTCTTTCCGGACCACGCAGGGAAAGGATGCATCCTCTCGAGCTATGAGGCAGAAACGGGGCTCCTCTGGATGTGGGCGGGACTGTCGTGCTTCCTCTCCAGTGGAGACGGTTATGTCGGGGAACTTCTTGAGTTGCAGCAAGGGTGTGAAGGACCCTTTGGAAGTTCCAGAGGTTAGGTGTGATTAACCTCGAGACGCCTCAGCAGAAAAGGGCCTCATCTCGCCTGGAGGGGAGAACCTCCCTGGATTTTCTCGAGGTGCGGCAGGTGCTGTCGACTTACGACGGGGACCTGCAGGGACCCGCTCTGGTGGCCTGAGTAAAGGCCAGTCCCCCATTCGAGATGTTTGGGGGCCGCTCGGAATTCCTCTACCGTCTATGCCGGTGGCCTAAGACTTTGAGTGGAGTCGGTGACGCAACCTGAAGGATTCCTCTCCACTGCTGACATGGATCTTGGGGTACTTCTGGTGTCTCCCAGGGGAGTCAGTCCTCGTCTCGAGTGGCGGCATGCCAGTTCGATTCCCTCCCCAGCTGTAACAGCAGTGTCACCCTTCCCGTCGAGTGGATCAAGGGATCAGTGTCTTTCCCTTGAGGCTATCACATGAGGCTTTCCCAGGAGGCTTTCCCACAGGGCTGTCCCACGTGCCACCGTGGTGTGAGTCGATCCTCGGCATGAAATCGAGGCAGTGCAGGGAAAACAGTATTCCCTGGAATGGACTGAGACATCTGGGGGACTCTGGGAATGGTGGCACGACTCTTGAGTTCCTCTCGCCTTTCCTGAGGAGACCGCCTCCTCATGAGATGCGACGGGAATGCAGGCAATTCTTTCCCAACCACGCAGGGAAAGGATCCATCCTCTCGAGCTAAGAGGCGTAAACGGTGCTCCTCTGGATGTGGGCGGGACTCTCGTGCTTCCTCTTCAGTGGAGACGGTTATGTCGGGGAACTTCTTGAGTTGCAGCAAGGGTGTGAAGGACCCTTTGGAAGTTCCAGAGGTTAGGTGTGATTAACCTCGAGACGCCTCAGTGGAAATGGGCCTCATCTCGCCTGGAGGGGAGAACTTCCTGGATTTTTTCGAGTTGGGGCAGGTGCTCTCGACTTACGACAGGGACCTCAGGGACCCGTTCTGGTGGCCTCAGCAAAGGCCGGTCCCCATGCGAGATGCTTGGGGGCTTCTCGTTATTCCTCTACCTTCGATGTCGGGGCCTAAGACCTTGTGTGGAGTTGGTGCCGAAATCTGAGGATTCATCTGCAGTGCTGACATGGATCTTGGGGTACTTCAGGAGTCTCCCCAGGGGAGTCAGTCCTCGTCTCGAGTGGGGGCATGCAGTTCGATACCCTCCCGAGCTGTAGCAGCAGTGTCACGCTTCCCGTCGAGTAGATCAAGGGATCTGTGGCTTTCCCTCGAGGCTTTCCCACGAGGCTTTCCCACAGGACTGTCCCACGTGCCACCGTGGTGTGAGTCGATCCTCGGCTTGAAAGTCGAGGCAGTGCAAGGAAAACAGTTTTCCCTGGAATGGACTGAGACATCTGGGGGAATCTGGGAATGGTGGCACGACCCTGGAGTTCCTCTCGCCTTTCCTGTGGAGAGTGCCTCCACTTCAGATGTGACGGGAACGCCGGGAATTCTTTCCCGCACACGCAGGGAAAGGATCCCTGCTCTTGAGCTTTGAGGCGGAATCGGGGCTCCTCTGGATGTGGGCAGGACTCTCAGTGCTTCCTCTCGAGAGGAGACGGGTATGTCGGGGATCTTCTTGAGCTGCAGCAAGGGTGTGAAGGACCCTTTGGAATTTCCCGAGGCTGGTGTGATTAGCCTCGAGACGCCTGTGCGGAAATGGGCCTCATCTCGCCTGGAGGGGAGAACCTCCTGGATTTTCTCGAGTTGCGGCAGGTGCTCTCGACTTACGACGGGGACCTCAGGGACCTGTTCTGGTGGCCTCAGGAAAGGCCAGTGCCCATGCGAGTTGCTCGGGGGCCTCTCGGGATTCCTCTCCCGTAGATGCCGGGGCCTAAGACCTTGTGTGGAGTCGGTGCCGGAACCTGAGGACTCCTCTCCAGTGCTGACATGGATCTTGGGGTACTTCTGGAGTCTCCCCAGGGGAGTCAGTCCTCGTCTCGAGTGGGGGTAGGCACGTGCGCTTTCCTCCCGAGCTGTAGCAGCAGTGTCATGCTTCCCTTCTCGTGGATCAAGCGATCTATGGCTTTCCCTCGAGGCTTTCCCATGAGGCTTTCCCACGAGGCCTTCCCTCGAGGCTTTCCCACAGGGCTGTCCCACGTGCCACCGTGGTGTGTCTCGATCCTCGGTTTGAAAGTCGAGGCAGTGCAGGGAAAACAGGTTTCCCTGGAATGGACTGAGAAATCTGGGGGACTCTGGGAATGGTGGCACGACCCTGGAGTCCCTCTCGCCTTTCCTGTGGAGAGCGCCTCCTCTTGAGTTGCGACGGAAACGCCGGGAATTCTTTCCCAACCACGCAGGGAAAGGACCCCTCCTTTCGAGCTAGAAGCGGAAACGGGCTCCTCTGGATGTGGGCGGGACTCTCGTGCTTCCTCTCGAGTGGAGACGGGTATGTCGGGAACTTCTTGAGTTGCAGCAAGGGTGTGAAGGACCCTTTGGAAGTTCCAGAGGTTAGGTGTGATAAGCCTCGAGACTCCTCAGCGGAAATGGGCCTCATCTCGCCTGGAGGGGAGAACCTCCTGGATTTTCTCGAGTTGCCGCAGGTGCTCTCGGATTCCGACGGGGACCTCAGGGACACGCTCTAGTGCCCTCAGGAAAAGGCCCGTCCCCATGCGAGTTGCTCGTGGGCCTCTAGCGATTCCTCTCCCGTCTATGCCGGGGCCTGAGACATTGTGTGGAGTCGGTGCCGGAACCTGAGGATTCCTCTCCAGTTCTGACATGGATCTTGGGGTACTTCTGGAGTCTCCCAGGGGAGTCAGTCCTCGTCGCGAGTGTGGCGTGCACGTGTGCTTTCCTCCCGAGCTTTAGCAGCAGTGTCACGCTTCCCTTTGCGTGGATCCAGGGATCTGTGGCTTTCTCAGTAGGCTTTCCCACGAGGCTTTCCCACTAGGCTTTTCACAGGGCTCTCCCACGTGCCACCGAGTTCTGAGTCGATCCTCGGCTTGAAAGTCGAGGCATTGCGAGGAAAACAGGTTTCCCTGGAATCGACTGAGACATCTGGGTGCTCTGGGAATGGTGGCACGACCCTGAGTTCCTCTCGCCTTTCCTTTGGAGAGCGCCTCTTCTTGAGATGGGATGGGAACGCCGGAAATTCTTTCCCGACCACGAAAGGAAAGGATCCCTCCTCTCGAGCTATGAGGCTGAAACGGGGCTCTTCTGGTTGTGGGCGGGACTCTCGTGCTTCCTTTCGAGTGGAAACGGGTATGTCGGGGAACTTCTTGAGTTGCAGCAATGGTGTGAAGGGCCCTTTGGAAGTTCCAGAGGTTAGGTGTGATTAGCCTCGAGATGCCTCAGCGCAAATGGGTCTCATCTCGCCTGGAGGGGAGAACCTCCTGGATTTTTTCGAGTTGCGCCAGGTGCTCTCGACTTACGACGGGGACCTCAGGGACCCGCTTTGGTGGCCTCAGGAAAGGCCACTCCCCATGCGAGTTGCTCGGGAGCCTCTCGTGATGTCTCTCCCTCTCCAATGCTGTCTTGGATCTTGACTGGCCTTTCCTGAGGCCACCAGAGCGGGTCCCTGCGGTCCCCATTGTAAGTCGAGAGCACCTGCCGCAACTGGAGAAAATCAAGGATGTTCTCCCCTCCAGGCAAAATGAAGCCTATTTCCGCTGACACATCTCAAGGCTAAGCACACTTAAACTCTGGAACTTCCAAAGGGTCCTTCACACCCTTGCTGCAAATCAAGAAGTTCCCCGACATACCCGTCTGCACTTAAGAGGAAGCACGATAGTTCCGCCCACATCCAGAGGAGCCCCGTTTCCACCTCATAGCTCGAGAGGAGGGATCCTTTCCCTTCGAGGTCGGGAAAGAATTCCCGGCGTTCTCGTCGCATCTCAAGAGGAGGCGCTCTCCACAGGAAAGGCGAGAGGAACTCCAGGGACATGCCACCATTCTCCGAGTCCCCCCAGATGTCTCAGTCCATTCCAGGGAAACCTGTTTCCCCGCACTGACTCGACTTTCAAGCCGAGGATCGACTCACACCACTGGTGGCACGTGGGACAGCCCTGTGGCAAAGCCTCGTGGGAAAGCCTCGTGGGAAAGCCTCGAGGGAAAGCCACAGATACCTTGATCCACGAGATGGGAAGCGCGACACTGCTGCTACCGCTCGGGATTAAAGCGCACGTGCATGACCCCACTCGAGCCGAGAACTGACGCAAGCTTGGGAGACTCCAGAAGTACGCCAAGATCCATGTCAGCACTGGAGAGGAATCCTCAGGTTCCGGTCCCGACTCCACACAAGGTCTTAGGCCCCCGGCATCGACGGGAGAGGAATCCTGAGAGGCCCCTAGCACCTCGCATGGGGACTGGCCTTTCCTGAGGTCACCAGAGCGGGTCCCTGATGTCTCCGTCGTAACTCGAGAGCACCTGACGCAACTCGAGAAAATCCAGGAGGTTCTCCCCTGCAGGCGAGATGAGGCCCGTTTCCACTGAGGTGTCTCGAGGCTAATCACACGTGAACTCTGGAACTTCAAAAGAGTCTTTCACAGTCATGCTGCAACTCAAGAAGTTCCCCGACATACCCGTCTCCACTCAAGAGGAAACACGAGGGTCCCGGCCACATCCAGAGGAGCTCCGTTTCCGGCTCGTAGCTCGAGATGAGGGATCCTTTCCCTACATGGTCGGGAAAGAATTCCCGGCATTCCCATCGCATCTCAAGAGGAGGCGCTCTCCAAAGGAAAGGGGAGAGGAACTGCAGGGTCGTGCCACCATTCCAAGACTCCCCCAGATGTCTCAGTCCATTCCACAGGAACCTGTTTTCCCTGCACTGCCTCGGCTTTCACGCCGAGGATCGACTCACACCACCGAGACACGTGGGACAGCCCTGTGGGAGAGCCTCGAGGGAAAGACTCGAGGGAAAGTCACAGATCCCTTGGTCCACGCAAGCAGAAGCATGACACTGCTGCTACAGCATGGGAGGAAAGGGCACACTCATGCCCCCACTCGAGACGAGGCCTGAATCCCCTGGGGAGACTCCAGAGGTACCCCAAGATCCATGTCAGCACTGGAAAGGAATCCTCAGGTTCCGGCACCGACTGCACACAAGGTCTTAGGCCCCGACATCGAAGGGAGAGGAATCCCGAGAGGCCCCCGAGAAACTCGCATGGGGACTGGCCTTTCCTGAGGCCACCAGAGCGGGTCCCTGAGGTCCCCGTCGTAAGTCGATGAGCACCTGCTGCAACTCGAGAAAATCCAGGAGGTTCTCCCCTCCAGGCCAGATGAGGCCCATTTCCGCTGAGGTGTTTCGAGGCTAATCACACCTAACCTCTGGAACTTCCAAAGGGTACTTCACACCCTTGCTGCAACTCAAGAAGTTCCCCGACATACCCGGCTCCACTTGAGAGGAAGCACGAGAGTCCTGGCCACATCCAGAGGAGCCCCGTTTCCGCCTCCTAGCTCGAGAGGAGGGATCCTTTCCCTGCGTGGTCGGGAAAGAATTCCCGGCGTTCCCGTCGCATCTCAAGAGCAGGCGCTCTCCACAGGAAAGGCGAGAGGAACTCCAGGGTCGTGCCACCATTCCCAGAGACAACCAGATGTCTCCATCCATTCCAGGGAAACCTGATTTCCCTGCACTGCCTCGACTTTCAAGCCGAGGATCGACTCACACCACGGTGGCACGTGGGACACCCTGTGGGAAAGCCTCGTTAGAAAGCCTCGTGGGAAAGCCTCGTGGGAAAGCCTCGAGGGAAAGCCACAGATCCCTTGATCCACGCGAAGGGCAGCGTGACACTGCTGCTACAGCTCGGGAGGAAAGCGCACGTGCATGCCCCCACTCGAGACGAGGACTGACTCCCCTGGGGAGACTCCAGAAGTACCCCAAGATCCATGTCAGCACTGGAGAGGAATCCTCAGGTTCCGGCAGCGACTCCACACAAGGTCTTAGGCCGCGGCATCGATGGGAGAGGAATCCCGAGAGGCCCCCGAGCAACTCGCATGGGGACTGGCCTTTCCTGAGGCCACCAGAGCGGGTCCCTGAGGTCCCCGTCGTAAGTCGAGAGCACCTGCCGCAACTCGAGAAAATCCAAGAGGTTCTCCCCTCCAGGCGAGACGAGGCCCATTTCCACTGTGGCGTCTCCAGGCTAATCACATCTAACATCTGGAACTTCCAAAGGGTCCTTTACAACCATGTTGCAACTCAAGCAGTTCCCCGACATACCTGTCTCGACTCGATAGGAAGCACGAGAGTCCCGTCCACATCCAGAGGAGCCCCGTTTCCGCCTCCTAGCTCGAGAGGAAGGATCCTTTCCCTGCATGGTCGGGAAAGAATTCCCGGCGTTTCCATCACTTCTCAAGAGGAGGCGCTCTCCACAGGAAAGGCGAGAGAACTCCAGGGTCGGGCCACCATTCCCAGAGTCCCCCAGATGTCTCAGTCCATTCCAGGGAAACCAGCATTCCCTGCATTGCCTCGACTTTCAAGCCGAGGATCGACTCACACCACGGTGGCAGGTGGGACAGCCCTGTGGGAAAGCCTCATGGGAAAGCCTCGTGGGAAAGCCTCGAGGGAAAGCCCCTTATCTCTTGATCCATGCGAAGGCAAGCACGACACTGCTGCTTCAGCTCGGGAGGAAAGCGCAAGTGCGTGCCCCCACTCGAGACGAGGACTGACTCTCCTGAGGAGACTCCAGACGTACCCCAAGATCCATGTCAGCACTGGAAAGGAATGCTGAGATTCCAGCACCTACTCCACACAAGGTCTTAGGCCACGGCATTGACGGGAGAGGAATCCCAAGAGGCCCCCGAGCAACTCGCATGGCGACTGGCCTTTCCTGAGACCACAAGAGCGGGTTCCTGAGGTCCCATCGTAAGTTGAGAGCACCTGCCGCAACTCGAGAAAATCCAGGAGGTTCCCCCTCCAGGCGAGATGAGGCCCATTTCCGCTGAGGCGTCTCGAGGCTAATCACACCTAACTTCTGGAACTTCCAAAGGGTCCTTCACACTCTTGCTGCAACTCAAGAAGTTCCGTGACATGCCCGTCTCCACTCGAGAGGAACCACGAGAGTCCCGCCCTCATCCAGAGGAGCCCCGTTTCCGCCTCCTAGCTCGAGAGGAGGGATCCTTTCCCTGTGTGGTCGGGAAAGAATTCCCGGCGTTTCCGTCGCATCTCAAGAGGAGGCGCTCTCCACAGGAAAGGCGAGAGGAACTCCAGGGTCGTGCCACCATTCCCAGAGTCCCCCAGATGTCTCAGTCCATTCCAGGGAAACCTGTTTTCCCTGCACTGCCTCGACTTTCAAGCCGAGGATTGACTCACACCATGGTGGCACGTGGGACAGCCCTGTGGGAAAGCCTCCTGGGCAAGCCTTGAGGGAAAGGCACAGATCCCTTGATCCACGCGAAGGGAAGCGTGACACTGCTGCTACAACTCGAGAGGAAATCGCACGTGCATGCCCCAATACGAGACGAGGACTGACTCCCCTGGGGAGACTCCAGAAATACTCTAAGATCCATGTCAGCACCGGAGAGGAAACCTCAGGTTCCGGCACCGACTCCACACAAGGTCTTAGGCCCCGCATCGACAGGAGAGGAATCCCGAGATGCCGTCGACCAATTCGCTGGGGACTGGCCTTGCCTGAGGCCACCAGAGCGGGTCCCTGAGGTCACCATCATAAGTCGAGAGCACCTGCCGCAACTCGAGAAAATCCAGGAGGTTCTCCCCTCCAGGAGAGATTAGGCCCATTTCCGCAGCAGCGTCTCGAGGCTAATCACACCTAACCTCTGGAACTTCCAAAGGGTCCTTCACACCCTTGCTGCAATTCAAGAAGTTCCTCGACATACCCGTCTCCACTCGAGAGGAAGCACGAGAGTCCCACCCACATCCAGAGGAGCCCAGTTTCCACCTCCTAGCTCGAAAGGAGGGATCCTTTCCCTGCGTGGTCGGGAAAGAATTCCCTGGCGTTCCCGTCGCATCTCAAAAAGAGGAGCTCTCCACAGGAAAGGGCGAGAGGAACTCCAGGGTCCGGCCACCATTCCCAGAGTCCCCCCAGATGTCTCAGTCCATTCCAGGGAAACCTGTTTTCCCTGCACTGCCTCGACTTTCAAGCCGAGGATCGACTCACACCATCGGTGGCACGTGGGAGAGGCCTGTGGGAAGGATTCATTGGAAAGCCTCAGTGGGAAAGCCTCGAGGGAAAGCCACAGATCCCTTGTTCCACGCGAAGGGAAGCGTGACAATGCTGCTAGAGCTCGGGAGGAAAGCGCACGTGCATGACCCAAACTCTGAGACGCAGGACTGACTCCCCTGGGGAGACTCCAGGAAGGTACCCCAAGATCCATGTCAGCACTGGAGAGGAATCCTCAGGTTCCAGGCATCCGACTCCACACAAGGTCTTAAGGCCCCGGCATCGTCGGAGAGGAATCCCGAGAGGCCCCCGAGCAACTCGCATGGGGACTGGCCTTTCCTGAAGGCCAACCAGAGCGGGTCCCTGATTGTGCTCCTGTCGTAAGTTGAGAGCACCTGCCGCAACTCGAGAAACAATCCAGGAGGTTCTCACCCTCCAGGCGTGATGAGGCCCATTTCCGCTGAGGCGTCTCGAGGCTTATCACACCATAACCTCTGAAACTTCCAAAGGGTCCTTCACACCCCTGCTGCAACTCAAGAAGTTCCCAGATAAACCCATCTCTCACTCGAGAGTAAGCACGAGAGTCCCGCCCACATCCAGAGGAGCCCCGTTTCCGCCTCCTAGCTCGAGAGGAGGGATCCTTCCCTGCGGTGGTCGGGAAAGAATTCCCGGCGTTCCCGTCGCATCTCAAAGAAGAGGCGCTCTCCACTAGGAAAGGCGATAGGAACTCCCAGGGTCTGTGCCACCATTCCCAGAGTGCCGCCAGATAGTCTAAGTCCATTCCAGGGAAACCTGTTTTCCCTGCACTGCCTGCAGACTTTCAAGCCGAGGATCGACTCACACCACGGTGGCACGTGGGACAGCCCCTGTGAGAAAAGCCTTCGTGTGAAAGCCTCGATGGGAGAAGCCCTCGAGGGAAAGGCACATGATCCCTTGATCCCAGGCGAAGGGAAGCGTGACACTGCTGCTGCAAGCTTCGGGAGGAAAGCACACGTGCATGCCCTACTTGAGACGAGGACTGACTCCCCTGGGGAGACTCCAGGAATACCCCAAGATCCATGTCAGCACTGGAGAGGTAATCCTCACGGTTCCGGCTCCGACTCCACACAAGGTTTTAGGCCCCGGCATGAACGGCAGAGAAATCCCGAGAGGCCCCCGAGCAACTCGCATGGGGACTGGCCTTTCCTGAGGCCACCAGAGCGGGTCCCTGAGGTCCCCGTCGTAAGACGAGAGCACCTGCCGCAACTTGAGAACAATCCAGGAGGTTCGTCCCCTCCAGGCGAGATGAGGCCCATTTCCGCTGAGGCGTCTCGAGGGCTAATCACACCTAACCTTTGGAACTTGCCAAAGGACCCTTCACACCCTTGCTGCAACTCAAGAAGTTCCCCGACATTACCCGTCTCTCACTCCGAGAGGAAGCACCAGAGACCCGCCCACATCCAGAGGAGCCCCGTTTCCGCCTCCTAGCTCGAGAGGAGGGATCCTTTCCCTGCGTGGTCGGGAAAGAATTCCCGGGCGTTCCCTGTCGCATCTCAAGAGGAGGTGCTCTCCACAGGAAAGGCGAGAGGAACTCCAGGGTCGTGCCACCATTCCCAGAGTCCCCCAGATGTCTAAGTCCATTCCAGGGAAACCTGATTTTCCCTCGTACTTGCCTCGAATTTCAGCCGAGGATCGACTCACACCACGATGGCACGTGGGACAGCCACTGTGGGAAAGCCTGCCTCGTGGGAGAAGCCACGAGGGAAAGCCACAGATCCCTTGATCCACGCGAAGGGAAGCGTTGCACTGCTGCTACAGCTCGGGAGGAAAGCGCACGTTCATGCCCCCACACAAGACGACGACTAACTCCCCTGGGGAGACTTCAGAAGTACCCCAAGATCCATGTCAGCACTGGAGAGGAAACCTCAGGTTCCGGCACCGACTCCACACAGGGTCTTAGGCCCCGGCATCGACGGGAGAGGAATCCCGAGAGGCCCCAGAGCAACTCGCATGGGACTGGCCTTTCCTGAGGCCACCAGAGCGGTTCCCTGAGGTCCCCGTAGTAAGTCAAGAGCACCTGCCGCAACTCGAGAAAAATCCAGGAGGTTCTCCCCTCCAGGCGAGATGAGGCCCTTTTCCTCTGAGGCGTCTCGAGGCTAACCATACCTAACATCTGGAACTTCCAAAGGGTCCTTCACACCCTTAGCTGCAACTCAAGAAGTTCCCCGACATACCTGACTCCACTCGAGAGGAAGCACGAGAATCCCGCCCACATCCAGAGGAGCCCCGTTTCCGCCTCATACCTCGAGGTCAGGTATCCTTTCCCTGCATGTTCGGGAAAGAATTCCCGGTGTTCCCGTCGCATGTCATGAGGAGGCGCTCTCCACAGGAAAGGCGGAGGAACTCCAGGGTCATGCCACCATTCCAAGAGTCCCCCAGATATCTCAGTCTGCCGGGGTCCAGCCCGCTGGATCCAGGGAATTCGACGGATGGACGGCGTTGTCGTGGAAAGTCTTTTTTATTATTAATGTAAGATTAGATTAAGAAATTATAGTGTAGTAAGAAGATTAACTGGAGGAAAAGGGCTGAATATCTTGGTTTACGTGGAAGGCCAATAAAATTCCAGACAAAGAATTTTCACCCATCTACGTTGGGCCACCAGCCCCTGCTTGAATATCTAAGGGTGCCTCACCTTAAGCTCCCTTTCGTGCAGGTCTTAACAGCCAGGCAAGTAAGTAGACCTGGCGAGCCTCCGCGCCCCTGGTGGAGATTCAGCCTGAAGTTAAAGTAAAAAGCAGAGAGAAGGAAAGGGAGAGAAGAAGAAGAGAGAAAAAGACACGGGGGGAGCCTGAGTCTCAAGAAACCAGGCCGAGAGACTAGTTCGAGAAACTGGTCCGAGAAACTGGCCCCATCCTTTATTGTTCATAAAGCCTTTTATACTTTTGATAAAACATGGAGTTCAATGGGTAACACAAAATTATGTAGCGTTTGCACCCCAGACTCTTTCTGTACATCATTTTGTATACAAAAGGTCTCTGGTGATTTACATTATCTTCTGGCCAAGAGGCTTGTTAAACACTTTTTGGCTCTCTTCCTTAATGAATGTTAATTTTGTTTCCTCTGAAGTGTTTTTCTTTAATCTGCATTTCCTTAAAGCATTAAAGTTACATCTCTATAAAACAAAGGTGCAGTGGGTTATAACAAAGAAGGTACTTAACTCAAAGATCTAATGTTCCTAATACCAGGTCTACTACTTGTTTTTTTAATATACCAACTCTATCTAAAAATAAAGGATATGAAAATTTAGCAGCAAGCATTGACCCAAAAAATGAAACTTTTAATCAGTCCTATTATAAAGATTTTGACTCCTCGGATGCCCCTACATTCCTAGGATGCTTTAAGCTTCCTGTGCCTCCTGGGGAAAGGAGGCCTCAAACAATCACATGCCCAGCTGTACGAGTCCTGCAGGCAGGCTAGAAAGCATTCAGAGGGGTTTTTGGATTGAAACACTCTTTCAAATGCTGAAGACTAAAGCCCTGAATTGACTTTTTCCAGAAAATGTCAGAAGAGTGGAAAAGCAGAGCAAAAAAGCCGGCAGATTTTTGTTGGGGTATGTGCGTAGGAACTTCCAGAGGGGGTCCCTGAAGTCTGAACACACCATGCCTATGTCAGCTTTCTTCCTCATGACGTTATCACGGACGGGAGTCCTCATACTGGCTCCCAGCATCAGTCCAATCCAGAGGAACCTGTTTTCCTGCACTGCCTCGACTTTCACGCTGAGGATCAACTCACACCACGGTGCACGAGGGAAAG
>NW_017217214.1:0-12685 GCF_001704415.2 Capra hircus | reverse complement strand
AATCTGTGGTTTTCCTCGAGGCTTTCCCCGAGCCTTTCCCACAGGCTTTCCCACAGGGCTGTCCCACGTGCCACCGTTGTGTGAGTCGATCCTCGGCTTGAAAGTCGAGGCAGTGCAGGGAAAACAGGTTTCCCTGGAATGGACTGAGACATCTGGGGGACTCTGGGAATGGTGGCACGACCCTGGAGTTCCTCTCGCCTTTCCTGTCGAGAGCGCCTCCACTTGAGATGCGACGGGAATCCGGGAATTCTTTCCCACCACGCAGGGAAAGGATCCCTCCTCTCGAGCTAGGAGGCGGAAAGGGGGCTCCTCTGATGTGGGCGGGACTTTCGTGCTTCCTCTCGAGTGGAGATGGGTATGTCGGGGAACTTCTTGAGTTGCAGCAAGGGTGTGAAGGACCCTTTGGAAGTTCCAGGGGTTAGCTGTGATTAGCCTCGAGACGCCTCATCGGAAATGGGCCTCATCTCGCCTGTAGGGTAGAACCTCCTGAATTTTTCTCGAGTTGCGGCAGGTTCTCTCGACTTACTACGGGACCTCAGGGACCCGCTCTGGTGGCCTCAGGAAAGGCCAGTCCCCATGCGAGTTGCTCGGGGGCCTCTCGGGATTCCTCTCCCGTCGATGTCGGGGCCTAAGACCTTGTGTGGAGTCCGGGGCCAAAACCTGAGGATTCTCTCCAGTGCTGACATGGATCTTGGGGTACTTCTGGAGTCTCCCCAGAGGAGTCAGTCCTCGTCTCGAGTGGGGCATGCACGTGCGCTTTCCTCCGAGCTGTAGCAGCAGTGTCACGCTTCCCTTCGCGTGGATCAGGGATCTGTGGCTTTCCTCGACTCCAGAGGCTTTCCCACGAGGCTTCCCACAGGGCTGTCCCACGTGCCACCGTGGTGTGAGTCGATCCTCGGCTTGAAAGTCGAGGCCAGTGCAGGGGAAAACAGGTTTCCCTGGAATGGACTGAGACATCTGGGGACTCTGGGAATGGTGGCACGACCCTGGAGTTCCCTCTCGCCTTTCCTGTCGGAGAGCGCCTCCATCTTGAGATGCGACGGGAACGCGGGGAATTCTTTCCCCACCACGCAGGAAAGGATCCCTCCTCTCGAGCTAGTGAGGCGGAAACGGGCTACTCTGGATGTGGGCGGGACTCTCGTGCTTCCTCTCGAGTGCGAGATGGGTATGTCGGGGAACTTCTTGAGTTGCCAGCAAGGGTGTGAAGGACCCTTTGGAAGTTCCAGATGTTAGATGTGATTAGCCTCGAGACGCCTCAGCGGAAATGGGCCTCATCTCGCCTGGAGGGAGAACCTCCTGGATTTTCTCGAGTTGCCGGCAGGTGCTCTCGACTTATACGACGGGGACCTCAGGGACCCGCTCTGGTGGCCTCAGGAAAGGCCAGTCCCCATGCGAGTTGCTCGGGGGCCTCTCGGGATTCCTCTCCCGTCGAATGCCGGGGCCTAAGACCTTGTGTGGAGTCGGTGCCGGAACCTGAGGATTCCTCTCCAGTGCTGACATGGATCTTGGGTAACTTCTGGAGTCTCCCCAGGGGAGTCAGTCCTCGTCTCGAGTGGGGGCATGCACGTGCGCTTTCCTCCCGAGCTGTAGCAGCAGTGTCACGCTTCCCTTCGCTGCGATCAAGGATCTGTGGCTTTCCCTCGAGGCTTTCCCACGAGGCTTTCCCACGAGGCTTTCCCACCAGGGCTGTCCCACGTGCCACCGTGGTGTGAGTCGATCCTCGGCTTGAAAGTCGAGCAGTGCAGGGAAAACAGGTTTCCCTGGAATGGACTGAGACATCTGGGGACTCTGGGAATGGTGGCACGACCCTGGAGTTCCTCTCGCCTTTCCTGTGGAGAGCGCCTCCTCTTGAGATGCGACGGGAACGCGGGGAATTCTTTCCCGACCACGCAGGGAAAGGATCCCTCTCTCGAGCTAGGAGGCGGAAACGGGCTCCTCTGGATGTGGGCGGGACTCTCGTGCTTCCTCTCGAGTGGAGACGGGTATGTCGGGGAACTTCTTGAGTTGCAGCAAGGGTGTGAAGGACCCTTTGGAAGTTCCAGATGTTAGATGTGATTAGCCTCGAGACGCCTCAGCGGAAATGGGCCTCATCTCGCCTGGAGGGGAGAACCTCCTGGATTTTCTCGAGTTGCGGCAGGTGCTCTCGACTTACGACGGGGACCTCAGGGACCCGCTCTGGTGGCCTCAGGAAAGGCCAGTCCCCATGCGTGAGTTGCTCGGGGGCCTCTCGGATTCCTCTCCCGTCGATGCCGGGGCCTAAGACCTTGTGTGGAGTCGGTGCCGGAACCTGAGGATTCCTCTCCAGTGCTGACATGGATCTTGGGGGTACTTCTGGAGTCTCCCCAGGGGAGTCAGTCCTCGTCTCGAGTGGGGGCATGCACAGTGCGCTTTCCTCCCGAGCTGTAGCAGCAGTGTCACGCTTCCCTTCGCGTGGATCAAGGGATCTGTGGCTTTCCCTCGAGGCTTCCCACGAGGCTTCCCACGAGGCTTTCCCACAGGGCTGTCCCACGTGCCACCGTGGTGTGAGTCGATCCTCGGCTTGAAAGTCGAGGCAGTGCAGGGAAAACAGGTTTCCCTGGAATGGACTGAGACATCTGGGGGACTCTGGAATGGTGGCACGACCCTGGAGTTCCTCTCGCCTTTCCTGTGGAGAGCGCCTCCTCTTGAGATGCGACGGGAACGCCGGGAATTCTTTCCCGACCACGCAGGGAAAGGATCCCTCCTCTCGAGCTAGGAGGCGGAACGGGGCTCCTCTGGATGTGGGCGGGACTCTCGTGCTTCCTCTCGAGTGGAGACGGGTATGTCGGGGAACTTCTTGAGTTGCAGCAAGGGTGTGAAGGACCCTTTGGAAGTTCCAGAGTTTAGGTGTGATTAGCCTCGAGACGCCTCAGCGGAAATGGGCCTCATCTCGCCTGGAGGGGAGAACCTCCTGGATTTTCTCGGAGTTGCGGCAGGTGCTCTCGACTATACGACGGGGACCTCAGGGACCCGCTCTGGTCGGCCTCAGGAAAGGCCAGTCCCCATGCGAGTTGCTCGGGGCCTCTCGGGATTCCTCTCCCGTCAATGCCGGGGCCTAAGACCTTGTGTGGAGTCGGATGCCTGGAAACCTGAGGATTCCTCTGCCAGTGCCTGACATGGTATCTTGGGTGAACTCCTGGAGTCTCCCCAGTGGAGTCAGTCCTCGTCTCGAGTGGGGGCATGCACGTGAGCTTTCCTCCCGAGCTGTAGCAGCAGTGTCACGCTTCCCTTCGCGTGGATCAAGGTATCTGTGGCTTTCCTCGACCCCAGAGGCTTTCCCACGAGGCTTTCCCACAGGGCTGTCCCACGTGCCACCGTGGTGTGGTCTCGATCCTCGGCTTGAAAGTCGAGGCAGTGCAGGGAAAACAGGTTTCCCTGGAATAGACTGAGACATCTTGGGGACTCTAGGGAATGGTGGCACGACCCTGGAGTTCCTCTCGCCTTTCCTGTGGAGAGCGCCTCCTCTTGAGATGCGACGGGAACGCGGGAATTCTTTCCCCACCACGCAGGGAAAGGATCCCTCCTCTCAAACTAGGAGGCGGAAACGGGGCTCCTCTGGATGTGGGCGGGACTCTCGTGCTTCCTCTCGAGTGGAGACGTGTATGTCGGGGAACTTCTTGAGTTGCAGCAAGGGTGTGAAGGACCCTTTGGAAGTTCCAGATGTTAGATGTGTTTAGCTTCAAGACGCCTCAGCGGAAATGGGCCTCATCTCGCCTGGAGGGGAGAACCTCCTGGATTTTTTCGAGTTGCGGCAGGTGCTCTCGACTTACGACGGGGACCTCAGGGACCCGTTCTGGTGGCCTCAGGAAAGGCCAGTCCCCATGCGAGTTGCTCGCAGGCCTCTCGGGTTTCCTCTCCCGTCAATGCCGGGGCCTAAGACCTTGTGAGGAGTCAGTTCCGGAACCTGAGGATTCCTCTCCAGTGCTGACATGGATATTGGGGTACTTCTGGAGTCTACCCAGGGGAGTCAGTCCTCGTCTCGAGTGGGGGCATGAAAGTGCGCTTTCCTCCCGAGCTGTAGCAGCACTGTCGCGCTTCCCTTCGCGTGGATCAAGGGATATGTGTCTTTCCCGCGGGGGCTTTCCCACAGGGATGTCCCACGTGCCACAGTCGTGTGAGTCGATCCTCGGCTTGAAAGTCGAGGCAGTGCAGGGAAAACAGGTTTCCCTGGAATGCACTGAGACATCTGGGGGACTCTGGGAATGGTGGCACGACCCTGGAGTTCCTCTCGCATTTTCTGTGGAGAGCGCCACCTCTTGAAATGCGACGGGAACGCCGGGAATTCTTTCCAGACCACGCAGGGAAAGGATCCCTCCGCTCGAGCAAGGAGGCGGACACGGGGCTCCTCTGGATGTGGGCGGGACTCTCGTGCTTCCTCTCGAGTGGAGACGGGTATGCCCGGGAACGTCCTGAGTTGCAGCAAGGGTGTGAAGGACCCTTTGGAAGTTCCAGAGGTTCGGTGTGATTAGCCTCAAGACACCTCAGCGGAAATGGGCCTCATCTCGCCTGGAGGGGAGAACCTCCTGGATTTTCTCGAGTTGCGGCAGGTGCTCTCGACTTACGACGGGGAACTCAGGGGCCTGCTCTGGTGGCCTCAGGAAAGGCCAGTCCCCATGCGAGTTGCTCGGGTGCCTCTCGGGATTCCTCTCCCGTCGATGCCAGGGCCTAAAATCTTGTGTGGAGTCGGTGACGAAACCTGAGCATTCCTCTCCAGTGCTGAAATGGATGTTGGGGAACTTCTGGAGTCTCCCCATGTGAGTCAGTCCTCGTCTCGATTCGGGGCATGCACGTGCGCTTTCCTCCCGAAGCTGTAGCAGCAGTGTCCCGCTTCCCTTCGCGTGGATCAAGGGATCTGTGGCTTTCCCTCGAGGATTTCCAACGAGGCTTTCCCACGAGGCTTTCCCACAGTGCTGCCCCACGTGCCACCCTGGTGTGAGTCGATCCTCGGCTTGAAAGTCGAGGCAGTGCAGGGAAAACAGGTTTCCCTGAAATGGACTGAGACATCTGGGGGACTCTGGGAATGGTGGCACGACCCTGGAGTTCCTCTCGCCTTTCCTGTGGAGAGCGCATCCTCTTGAGATGCGACGGGAACGCCGGGAATTCTTTCCCGACCACGCAGGGAAAGGATCCCACCTCTCGAGCTACGAGGCGGAATCGGGGCTCCTCTGCATGTGGGCGGGACTTTTGTGCTTCCTCTCGAGTGGAGACGGGTATGTCGGGGAACTTCTTGAGTTGCAGCAATGGTGTGAAGGACCCTTTGGAAGTTTCAGAGGTTAGGTGTGATTAGCCTCGAGACGCCTCAGCGGAAATGGGCCTCATCTCGCCTGGAGGGGAGAACCTCCTGGATTTTCTCGATTTGCGGCAGGTGCTCTCGACTTATGATGGGGACCTCATGGACCCGCTCTGGTGGCCTCAGGAAAGGCCAGTCCCCATGCGAATTGCTAGGGGGCCTCTTGGGATTCCTCTCCCGTCGATGCTGGGGACAAAGACCTTGTGTGGCGTCAGTGCTGGAACCTGACGTTTCCTCTTCAGTGCTGACATGGATCTTGGGGTACCTCTGGAGTCAACCCAGGGGAGTCCGTCCTCGTCTCGAATGGGGGCATGCACGTGCGCTTTCCTTCCGAGCTGTAGCACCAGCGTCGCCCTTCCCTTCGCGTGGATCAAGGGATCTGTGGCTTTCCCGCGAGGCTTTCCCACGCAGGCTTTCCCACGAGGCTTTCCCACAGGGCTGTCCCACGTGCCACCGTTGTGTGAGTCGATCCTCGGCTTGAAAGTCGACCTAGTGCAGGGAAAACAGGTTACCCTGGAATGGACTGAGACATCTGGGGGACTCTGGGAATGTGGAACGACACTGGAGTTCCTCTTGCCTTTCCTGTGGAGAGCGCCTTCTCTTGAGATACGAAGGGAACGCCGGGAATTCTTTCTCGAGCACGCACTGAAAGGATCCCTCGTCTCGAGCTAGGAAGCGGAAACGGGGCTCCTCTGGATGTGGGCGGGACTCTCGTGCTTCTTCTTGAGTGGAGACGGGTATGTCGGGGAACTTCTTGAGTTGCAGCAAGGGTGTGAAGGACCCTTTGGAAGTTCCAGATGTTAGATGTGATTAGCCTCGAGACGCCTCTGCAGAAATGGGCCTCATCTCGCCTGGAGGGGAGAACCTCCTGGATTTTCTCGAGTTGCGGCAGGTGCTCTCGACTTACGACGGGGACCTCAGGGACCCGCTCTGGTGGCCTCAGGAAAGGCCAGTCCCCATGCGAGTTGTCTCGGGGGACTCTCGGGATTTCTCTCCCTTCGATGCCGGGGCCTAAGATCTTGTGTGGAGTTGGTGCCGGAACCTGAGCATGCCTCTCGTGTTGACATGGAACTTGGGGTTCTTCTGGAGTCTCCCAGGGGAGTCAGTCCTCGTCTCGAGTGGGGAGATTCACGTGTGCTTTCCTCCTGAGCTGTAGCAGCGGTGTCACGCTTCCCTTCGCGTGGATCAAGGGATCTGTGGCTTTCCCTTGAGGCTTCCCTCGAGGCTTTCCCACGAGGTTTTCCCACATGGCATTCCCACATGCCACCGCGGTGTGAGTCGATCCTCGGCTTGAAAGTCGAGGCAGTGCAGGGAAAACAGGTTTCCATTGAATGGACTGAGACATCTGGGGGAGTCTGGGAATGGTGGCACGACCCTGGAATTCCTCTCGCCTTTCCTGTGGAGAGCGCCTCCTCTTGAGATGCGACGGGAACGCCGGAAATTCTTTCATGACCACGCAGGGAAAGGATCCCTCCTCTCGAGCTAGGAGGCCGACATGGGGCTCCTCTGGATGTGGCAGAACGTTCGTGCTTCCTCTCGAGTGGAGAAGGGTATGTCGGGGAACTTCTTGAGTTGCAGCCAGGGTGTGAAGGACCCTTTGGAAGTTCCAGATGTTAAGGTGTGATTAGCCTCGAGACGCCTCAGTGGAAATCGGACCTCATCTCGCCTGGAGGGGAGAACCTCCTGGATTTTCTCGAGTTGCGGCAGGTGTTCTCGACTTAAGACGGGGACCTCAGGGATCCGCTCTGGTGGCCTCAGGAAAGGCCAGTCCCCATGTGAGTTGCTCGGTCGGCCTCTCGGGATTCCTCTCCCGTCAATGCCGGGGCCTAATATCTTTTTTGGAGTGGGTGCCGGAACCTGAGGATTTCTCTACAGTGCTGACAGGATCTTGGGGTATTTCTGGAGTCTACCCCAGGGGAGTCAGTCCTCATCTCGAGTGGAGGCATGCACGTGCGATTTCCTCCCGAGCTGTAGCAGCAGTGTAACGCTTCCCTTCCCAGTGGATCAAGGTATCTGTGGCTTTCCCTCGAGTCATTCCCACGAGGCTTTCCCACGAGGCTTTCCCACAGGGCTATCCCACGTGCCACCGTGGTGTGAGTCGATCCTCGGCTTGAAAGTCGAGGCAGTGCAGGGAAAACAGGTTTCCCTGGAATGGACTGAGACATTCTGGGGGACTCTGGGAATGGTGGCACGACCCTGGAGTTCCTCTCGCCTTTCCTGTGGAGAGCGCCTCCTCTTGAGATGCGACGGAAACGCCGGGAATTCTTTCCCGAACCACGCAGGGAAAGGATCCCTCCTCTCGAGCTAGGAGGCGGAAACGGGGGCTCCTCTGGATGTGGGCGGGACTCTCGTGCTTCCTCTCGAGTGGAGACGGGGTATGTCGGGGAACTTCTTGAGTTGCAGCAGGGAATGTGTGAAGGACCCTTTGGAAGTTTCCAGATGGTTAGGTGTGAATTAGCCTCGAGACGCCTCAGCGGAAATGGGGCCTCATCTCGCCTGGAGGGGAGAACCTCCTGGATTTTCTCGAGTTGCGGCAGGTGCTCTCGACTTACTGACGGGGACCTCAGGGACCCGCTCTGGTGGCCTCAGGAAAGGCCAGTCCCCATGCGAAGTTGCTCGGGGGCCTCTTCGGGATTCCTCTCCCGTCGATGCCGGGGCCTAAAGACCTTGTGTGGAGTCAGGTGCCGGAACCTGAGCGATTCCTCTCCAGTGCTGACATGGATCTTGGGGTACTTCTGGAGTCTCCCAGGGGAGTCCAGTCCTCGTCTCGAATGGGGGCATGCACGTGCGCTTTCCTCCCGAGCTGTAGCAGCCAGTGTCACGCCTTCCCTTCGCGTGGATCAAGGGATCTGTGGCTTTCCCTCGAGGCTTTCCCACGAGGCTTTTCCCACGAGGCTTTCCCACAGGGCTGTCCCACGTGCCACCGTGGTGTGAGTCGATCCTCGGCTTGAAAGTCGAGGCAGTGCGCATTGAAAGCAGGTTTCCCTGGAATGGGCTGAGACATCTGCAGGACTCTGGAATGGTGGCACGACTCTGGAGTTCCTCTCGCCTTTCCTGTGGAGAGCGCCTCCTCTTGAGATGCGACGGAGAACGCCCAGAATTCTTTCCCGACCACGGAGGGAAAGGATCCCTCCTCTCGAGCTAGGAGGCGGAAAATGGGGCTCCTCTGGATGTGGGGAACTCTCGTGCTTCCTCTCGAGTGGAGACGGGTATGTCGGGGAACTTCTTGAGTTGCAGCAAATTTGTGAATGACCCTTTGGAAGTTTCCAGAGGTTAGGTGTGATTAGCCTCGAGACGTATCAGTGGAAATGGGCCTCATCTCGCCTGGAGGGGAGAACCTCCTGGATTTTCTAGAGTTGGGGCAAGTGCTCTCGTCTTACGACGGGGACCTAAGGGACCCGCTCTGGTAGGCTCAGGAAAGGCCAGTCCCCATGCGAGTTGTGCGGGGGCCTTTCGGGATTCCTCTCCCGTCGATGCCGGGGCCCTAAGACCTTGTGTGGAGTCGGTGCCGGAACCTGAGGATTCCTCTCCTGTGCTGACATGGATCTTGGGGTACTTCTGTAGTCTCCCCAGGGGAGTCAGTCCTCGTCTCGAGTGGGGACATGCACGTGCGCTTTCTTCCCGAGCTGTATCAGCAGTGTTATGCTTCCCTTCGCTTGGATCAAGGATCTGTGGTTTTCCCTCGAGGCTTTCCTCGAGGCTTTCCAACGAGGCTTTCCACAGGGCTGTCACCCACGTGCCACCGTGGTGTGAGTCGATCCTCGACTTGAAAATGGAGGCAGTGCAGGGAAAACAGGTTTCCCTGGAATGGACTGAGACATCTGGGGGACTCTGGAATGGTGGCACGACCCTGGAGTTCCTCTCGCCTTTCCTGTGGAGAGCGCCTCCATCTTGAGATGCGACGGGAACACCGGAATTCTTTCCCGACCACGCAGGAAAATCCCTCCTCTCGAGCTAGGAGGCGCGAAACGGGGCTCCTCTGGATGTTGGGGGACTCTCGTGCTTCCGAGTGGAGACGGGTATGAAAGGGAACTTCTTGAGTTGCAGCAAGGGTGTGAAGGACCCTTTGGAAAGTTCCAGAGGTTAGGTGTGATTAGCCTCGAGACGCCTCAGCGGAAATGGGCCTCATCTCGCCTGGAGGGGAGAAGCCTCCTGGATTTTCTCGAGTTGCGGTAGGTGCTCTCGACTTACGACGGGGACCTCTGGGACCCGCTCTGGTGGCCTCAGAAAAGGCCATTCCCATGCCGTTGCTCGGGGGCCTCTCGGGATTCCTCTCCCATCGATGCCGGGGCCTAAGATCCTTGTGTGGAGTCGGTGCGGGAACCTGAGATTTCTCTCCAGTGCTGACATGGATCTTGGGGTACTTCTGAGTCTCCCCAGGGGAGTCAGTCCTCGTCTCGAGTAGGGACATGCACATGCGCTTTCCTCCCGAGCTGCTAGCAGCGGTGTCACGCTTCCCTTCCCGTGGATCAAAGGATCTGTGGCTTTCCCTCGAGGCTTTCACCACGAGGCTTTCCACGAGGCCTTACCACAGCGGCTGTCCCATGCGCCACCGTGGTGTGAGTCGATCCTCGGCTTGAAATTCGAGGCAGTGCATTGGAAAGCAGGTTCCCTGGAATGGGCTGACGACATCTGCCGGACTCTGCGAATGGTGGCACGACTCATGGAGTTCCTCTCGGCCTTCCTGTTGGAGAGCGCCTCCTCTTTGAGATGCGACGAGGAACGCCCAGAATCTTTCCCGACCACGGAGGGAAAGGATCCCTCCTCTCGAAGCTAGGAGGCGGAAAAACGGGCTCCTCTGGATGTGGGCGGAACTCTCGTGCTTTCCCTCGAGTGAGACGTTTATGTCGGGGAAATCTTGAGTTGCAGCAAATTTGTGAATTGACCCTTTGGAAGTTCCAGAGGTTAGGTGTGATTTAGCCTCGAGACGTATCAGTGGAAATGGCCTCATCTCGCCTGGAGGGGGGAGAACTCCTGGATTTCTCTAGTTGCGGCAGGTGCTTTTTCTGATTTACGACGGGGACCTCAGGGACCCGCTCTTGTGGCATCAGGAAAAGGCCACTCCCCATGCGATTTGCTCGGGGCCTCTCGGGATCCTCTCCCGTCTGATGCCGGCTTAAGACCTTGTGTGAGATCGGTGCGGAAACTAGAGAATTCTCTCACATGTGATATGATCTTGGGTACGGTTCTGGATTCTCCCCCAGGGAGTAGGTCCTCGTCTCGAGTGGGGGCATGCACTCGCTTTCTCCCTGAGCTGTAAGCAGATGTTGATCGCGCTTTCTCTTCGCGTGGAATCTAAGGATCTGTGGCTTTCCCTCGAGCTTTCCCATGAGTTTCCCACGTAGCTTTTCCCACAGGGTGTCCCACGTGCCACCTGTGTGTGAGTCGACCTCGCTTGAAAGTGAGGCAGTGCAGATAAACGGTTTCCCTTGGAATGGACTGAGACATCTGGGGGACTACTGGGGAATGTGGCACGACCATGGAGTTCCTCTCGCCTTTCCTGTGGAGAGCGCCTTCCTCCTTTGAATGCGAGGAAACGCTGGGAATTCTTTCCTCACCTAACTAGGGAACAGATACTCCTTCTCGAGCTAGGATGGAAAAAGGGTTCCTCTGCATGTGGGCGGTGACTCTCAGTAGCTTTCTCCTCGAGTGGGAAGAGGGTAAGTCGGGAATTCTTGATTGCCAGCAAAGTGATTAAGGACTTTGACGTTCCAGTAGGGTTAGGTGTTAATTAGCCTCGAACGACCTGAGCGGAAATGGCCTCATCTCTGCCTGGATGGAAGAACCTCTGTAATTTTCTAGAGTTGGGGCAAGGTCTCTCGTCTTACGAGGGACCTAAGGGACCCGCTCTGTAGTCTTCAGGAAAGCCAGGTCCCCATTGCGAGTGGTGTGGAGGCCTTTCGGGATCCTCTCCCGTCGATGCGGGGGCTAAAGACCATGTGGTGGATTCAGGGCCGGACCTAGGATTTCCTCTCCTGTGCATGACATATTTGGGTACTTCTGTAGTCTCCCAGGGAGTCAGTCCTCGTTCTCGTGTAGGGGAATTGACCACGTGCGTTTCCTCTACGAGCTGTACGCATGTTATGACTTCCCTTCGCGTGGATCAACGGGATCTGTGTTTCCTCTCGGAGGCTTTCCCTCGAGGCTTTCCAAACGCAGGCATTTCCACGGGCTGTCACATGCGGTGCACACTGTGGTGTGAGTTCGATCCTCGACTTGAAAATGGAGGCAGTGGACAGGGAAAACAGGTTATCCCCTGGAATGACGGAGACAATCTGGGGAAACTCTGGTAATGTGGCACGACTGATCCCTCGACCTTCCGTGGACTGATCTTGATACGGCTCCATCTTGGAGAATGCGCGGGAACCCGGGAATTTTCTTCGCCGACACGAATGAAAGGAATCCCTCTCTCGAAGCTAGGAGCGAAACGGGGCTCCATCTGGATTGTGGCGGGACTCTCGTGTTCCTTCTTTGAGAGAAGAATGTATGAAGACTTATTCGAGTTGGTGAAAACTTCTTGGATTGCAGCAAGGGTGAAGACCTTACAGAGGTTAGTGTGATAGCCTCGAGACCCTCAGCGGAAATGGGGCCTCAACTCGCACTGGAGGGGAGACGCTCCTGGATTTCTCGAGTTCGGCAGGTGCTCTCGACCTTACCACTGGGGACCTCGGACCCGCATCTGGCCATGCAGGAAATGGCAGTTCCCATGCGAGTTTGCTCGGGTCGCCTCTCGATATCCTCTCCCGTCATGCTGTGCCTAAGATCTTTGTGGAAGTCGGTGTGCGAAACCTGAGATTTCACTTCCAGTGCTGACATGAATCTGGACTTCTGGTTTCCCGGGTCAATTCTCGTACTCGTAGTGGTCATGCACGTCGATTTGCTTCTCCCGAGCTGTAGCACGCAGTGTCAGCTTCTCCTTCGTGCATAGTAAGGTATCGTGTCTTTTCCTCTGGCTTTCCCACGTAGGCTTTCCCACGAGGGCTTTCGCTCAGGGTCTTCCTACGTGCTCACTCTGGGTGTTGAGTCGATCTCAGCTTGATAAGTGAAGCAGTGCAGGGAACAACAGTTTTCCTGGAAGATGGACGGAATCTGGGGGACTCGGAGAATGGTGGCACGACACTGGAGTTCCTCTCGCGGTTCCTGTGGAGAGCGCTCCTCTTGAGATGGACGGGAAAGCCGGGAATTCTTTCACAACTTCGCGGGAAGGATCCCTCCTTCTCGACGCTAGGAGGCGGAAACGGGGCTCTTCTGGATGTGGGTTCGACTCTCGTGCTTCCTCTAGAGTGGAGACGGGGTATCTCAGGGAACTTCTTGAGTTGCAGCAAAGGTGTGAAGACCCTTTGGAAGTTCCAGAGGTTATTGTGATTAAATCTCTCC
>NW_017217213.1:0-12686 GCF_001704415.2 Capra hircus | reverse complement strand
AGGTTTCCCTGGAAGGGACTGAGACATCTGGGGGACTCTGGGAATGGTGGCACGACCCTGGAGTTTCCTCCTCGCCTTTCCTGTGGGAGAGCGCCTCCTCTTGAGATGTGACGGGAACGCCGGAATTTTTCCTCGACCACGGAAGGGAAAGGATCCCTCCTCTGGAGCTAGGAGGCGGAAACGGGGCTCCTCTGGATGTGGGGGGAACTCTCGTGCTTCCCCTCGGAGTGGAGACGGGCATGTCGGGGAACTTGTTGAGTTGCAGCAAGGGTATGAAGGACCTTTTGGGAGTCCCAGAGGTTAGGTGTGTTAGCCTCGAGACGCTCAGCGGAAATGGGCCTCATCTCACCTGAGGGGAGAACCTCCTGGATTTTCTCGAGGTGCGGCAGGTGCTCTCGACTTCTGACGGGGACCTCAGGGACATGCTCCGGTGGCCTCAGGAAAGGCCAGTCCCCATGCGAGTTGCCTCGGGGCTCTCGGGATTCCTCTCCCGTCGATGCAGGGGCCTAAGACCTGGTGTGGATTCGGTGCCGGAACGTGAGCTTTCCTCTCCAGTGCTGACATGGATCTTGTGGTACTTCTGGAGTCTCCCCAGGGGAGTCAGTCCTCGTCTCGAGTGGGGGCATGCAAGTGCGCTTTCCTCCCGAGTTGTAGCGGGCAGTGTCACGCTTCCCTTCACGTGGATCAAGGGATCAGTGGCTTTCCCTCGAGGCTTTCCCCCGAGGCTTTCCCACGAGGCTTTCCCACAGGGCTGTCCACGTGCCACCGTGGAGTGAGTCGATCCTCGCAGTGAAAGTCGAGGCAGTGCAGGGAAAACAGGTTTCCCTGGAATGGACTGAGACATCTGGGAAACTCTAGGAATGGTGGCACGACCCTGGAGTTCCTGTCGCCTTTCCTGTGGAGAGCGCCTCCTCTGGAGATGCAACGGGAACGCGGGGAATTCTTACCCTCCACGCAGGGAACGGATCCCTCCCCTCGAGCTAGGAGGCGGAAACGGGGCTCCACTGGATGTGGGACAAACTCTCGTGCTTCCTCTCGAGTGGAGACGGGTATGTCGGGGAACTTCTTGAGTTGCAGCAACGGTGTGAAGGACGCTTGGGAAGTTCCAGAGGTTAGGTGTTTTTAGTCCCGAGAAGTCTCAGCGGGAAATGGGCCTCATCTGGCCTAGAGGGGAGAACCTCCTGGATTTTCTCGAGTTGAGGCAGGTGCTTTCGACTTACGACAGGGACCTCAGGGACCTGCTCTGGTGGCCTCAGGAAAGCCCAACCCCATGCGAGTTGATCGGGGGCCTTTCGGGATTCCTCTCCCATCGATCCGGGGCCTAAAATCTTGTGTGGAGTCGGTGCCGGAACCTGAACATTCCTGTCCAGTGCTGACATGGATCTTGGGGTTTTTCTGGAGTCTCCCCAGGGGAGTCAGTCCTCGTCTTGTGTGGGGAAATGCTCGTGCGCTTTCCTCCCGAGTTTTAGCAGCAGTGTCGCTCTTCTTATCGTGTTGATCAAGGGATCTGTGGCTTTCCCACGAGGCTTTCCCACGAGGCTTTCCCACAGGGCTGTCCCACGTCCCACCGTGGTGTAAGTCGATCCTCGGCTTGAAAGTCGAGGCAGTGCAGGGAAAACAGGTTTCCCTGGAATGGACTGAGACATCTGGGGCACTCTGGGTATGGTGGCACGACCCTGGAGTTCCTCTCGCCTTTCCTGTGGAGAGCGCCTGCTCTTGAGATGCGACGGGAACGCCGGGAATTCTTTCCCGGCCACGCAGAGAAAGGATCCTACCTCTCGAGCTAGGAGGCGGAAACGGGGCTCCTCTGGATGTGGGCGGAATTCTCGTGCTTCCTCTCGAGTGGAGACGGGTATGTCGGGGAACTTCTTGAGTTGCAGCAAGGGTGTGAAGGACCCTTTGGGAGTTCCAGAGGTTAGGTGTTATTAGCCTTGAGACGCCTCAGCGGAAATGGGCCTCATCTCGCCTGGAGGGGAGAACCTCCTGGATTTTCTCGAGTTGCAGCAGGTGCTCTCGACTTATGACGGGGACCTCAGGGACCTGCTCTGGTGGCCTCAGGAAAGGCCAGTCCCCATGCAAGTTGCTCGGGTGCCTCTCGGGATTCCTCTCCCGTCGATGCTGGGGCCTATGTCCTTGTGTGGAGTCGGTGCCGCAAACTGAGGATTCCTATCCAGTGCTGACATGGATCTTGGGGTACTTCTGGAGACTCCCCAGGGGAGTCAGTCCTCGGCTCAAGTGGAGGAATGCACGTGCGGTTTGCTCCCGAGCTGTAGCAGCAGTGTCATGCTTCCCTTCGCGTGGATCAAGTGATCTGTGTTTTTCCCTCGAGGATTTCCCAAGAGGCTTTCCCACGAGGCTTTCCCACAGGGCTGTCCAACGTGCCACCGTGGAGTGAGTCGATCCTCGCAGTGAAAGTCGAGGCAGTGCAGGGAAAACAGGTTTCCCTGGAATGGACTGAGACATCTGGGAAACTCTAGGAATGGTGGCACGACCCTGGAGTTCCTCTCCGCCTTTCCTGTGGAGAGCGCCTCCTCTGGAGATGCAACGGGAACGCGGGGAATTCTTACCCCTCCACGCAGGGAAAGGATCCCTCCTCTCGAGCTAGGAGGCGGAAACGGGGCTCCTCTGGATGTGGGCAGAACTCTCGTGCTTTCTCTCGAGTGGAGACGGGTATGTCGGGGAACGTCTCGAGTTACAGCAAGGGTGTGAAAGACCCTTTGGATGTTCCAAATGTTAGATGTTATTAGCCTCGAGACGCCTCAGTGGAAATGGGCCTCATGTCGCCTGAAGGGGAGAACCTCGTGGATTTTCTCGAGTTGCGGCAGGTGCTCTCGAGTTACGACGGGGACCTAAGGGACCCGCTCTGCTGGCCTCAGGAAAGGCCAGTCCCCATGCGAGTTGCTCGGGGGCCTCTCGGCATTCCTCTCCCGAGGATGCCGGGGCCGAAGACATTGTGTGGATTCGGTGCCGGAACCTGAGTATTCCTCTCCAGTGCCGACATGGATATTGGGGTACTTCTGGAATCTGCCCAGGGGGAGTCAGTCCTCGTCTCGAGTGGGGGCATGCTCGTGCGATTTCCTCCCGAGCTGTAGCAGCAGTGTCACGCTTCCCTTCGCGTGGATCAAGGGATCTGTGGCTTTCCCTCGAGGCTTTCCCACGAGGCTTTCTCACGAGGCTTTCCCACAGGGCTGTCCCACGTGCCACCCGCGGTGTGAGTTGATCCTCGGCTTGAATGTCGAGGGCAGTGCAGGGAAAACAGGTTTCCCTGGAATGGACTGAGACATCTGGGGGACTCTGGGAATTGTGGAACGACCCTGGGAGTTCCTCTCGCCTTTCCTGTGGAGAGTGCCTCCTCTTGAGATGCGACGGGAACACCGGGAATTCTTTCCCGAACACGCAGGGAAAGCATCCCTCCTCTCGAGATAGGAGGCGGAAACGGGGCTCCTCTGGATGTGGGTGGGACTCTCCGTGCTTCCTCTCCGAGTGGAGACGGGTATGTCGGGGGAACTTCTTGAGTTGCAGGCACGGGTGTGGAGGGACCCTTTGGAAGTTTCCAGAGTTTTAGGTGTGATTAGCCTCAAGATGTCTCAGCCGAAATGGGCCTCATCTCTCCTGGAGGGGAGAACTTCCTGGATTTTCTCGAGTTGAGGCAGGTGCTCTTGACTTACGACGGGGACCTCAGGGACACGCTCTGGTGGCCTCAGGAAAGGCCAGTCCCATGCGAAATGCTCAGGGGCCTGTCGGCATTCCTCTCCCGACGATGCCGGGGCCTAAGACCTTGTGTGGAGTCGGTGCCGGAACCTGAGGATTCCTCTCCAGTGCCGACATGGATATTGGGGTACTTCTGGAGTTTCCTAAATGAGTCGCTCCTCGTCTCCCAGTGGGGGCATGAAAGTGCTGTTTCCTTCCGAGCTGTAGCAGCAGTGGTCGGCGCTTCCCTTCGCGTGGATCATGGGATCTGTGGCTTTCCCTCGAGGCTTTCCCACGAGGCTTTCCCACAGGGCTGTCCCGCAGGGCTGTCCCACGTGCCACGGTGGTGTGAGTCGATCCTCGGCTTGAAAGTCGAGGCAGTGTTGGGAAAACAGGTTTCCCTGGAATGGACTGAGACATCTGGGGGACTCTCGGAATGGTGGCACGACCCTGGAGTTCCTCTCGCCTTTCCTTTGGATTGCGCCTCCGCTTGAAATGCGGCGGGGAACGCCGGAAATTCTTTCCCCACCACGCAGGGAAAGGATCCCTCCTCTCGAGCTAGGAGGCGGAAACGGTGCTCCTCTGGATGTGGGCGGGACTCTCGTGCTTCCTCTCGAGTGGAGACGGGTATGTCGGGGAACTTCTTGAGTTGCAGCAAGGGTGTGAAGGATCCTTTGGAAGTTCCAGAGGTTAGGTGTGATTAGTCTCGAGACGCCTCAGCGGAAATGGGGCCTCATCTAGCCTGGAGGGTAGAACCTCCTGGATTTTCTCGAGTTGCGGCAGGTGCTCTCGACTTACATCGGGGACCTCAGGGACCCGCTCTCGTGGCCTCAGGAAAGGCCAGTCCACATGCGAGTTGCTCCGGGGCCTCTCGGGATTCCTCTCCCGTTGATGCCGGGGCCTAAGACCTAGTGTGAAGTCGGTGCCGGGAACCTGAGGTTTCCTCTCCAGTGCTGACATGGATCTTGGGGTACTTCTGGAGTCTTCCCAGGGGAGTCAGTCCTCGTCTCGAGAGGGGTATGCACGTGCGCTTTCCTCCCTAGCTGTGGCAGCTGTTTGGCACTTCCCTTCGCGTGGATCAAGGGATCTGTGGCTTTCCATTGAGGCTTTCCCGGGAGGCTTTCCCAGGAGGCTTTCCACGAGGCTAACCCTCGAGGCTTTCCCACAGGGCTGTCCACGTGCCACCGTGGTGTGAGTCGATCCTTGGCTTGAGAGCCGATGCAGTGCAGGGAAAACAGGTTTCCCTGGAATGGACGGAGACATCTGGGCATCTGAGAATGGTGGCACGACCCTGGAGTTCCTCTCACCTTTTCCTGTGGAGAGCGGGTTCCTCTGAGATGCGACGGGAACGCTGGGAATTCTTTCCCGACCACGCAGGGAAAGGAACCCTCCTCTCGAGCTAGGAGGCGGAAACGGGGCTCCTCTAGATGTGGGCGGGACTCTCGTGCTTCCTCTCGAGTGGAGACGGGTATGTCGGGGAACTTCTTGAGTTGCAGCAAGTGTGTGAAGGACCCTTTGGAAGTTGCAGATGTTAGATGTGATTAGCCTCGAGACGCCTCAGTGGAAATGGGCCTCATCTCGCCTGGAGGGGAGAACCTACTGGATTTTCTCGGAGTTGTGGCAAGTCCTCTCAACTTACGACGGGGACCTAAGGGGACCCGCTCTGGTGGCCTCAGGAAAGGCCAGTCCCCATGCGAGTTGCTCGTGGGCCTCTCAGGATTCCTCTCCCGTCGATGCTAGGGGCCTAAGACCTTGCGTGGAGCCGGTGGCCGGGAACCTGAGGATTCCTCTCCAGTGCTGACATGGATCCTGGGGGTACTTCTGGAGTCTCCTCAGTGGAGTCGGTCGTCGTTTCGAGTGGGGGCATGCACGTGCCCTTTCTTCCCGAGCTCTAGCAGCAGTGTCACGCTTCCCTTCGCGTGGATCAAGGGATCTGTGGCTTTCCCTCGAGGCTTTCCCACGAGGCTTTCCCATGAGGCTTTCCCACAGGGCTGTCCCACATGCCCACCGTGGTGTGAGTCGATCCTGGGCTTGAAAGTGGAGGAAATGCAGGGAAAACAGGTTTCCCTGGAATGGACTGAGACATCTCGGGGACTCTGGGAATGATGTCACGACACTGGAGTTCCTCTCGCCTTTCCTGTGGAGAGCGCCTCCTCTTGAGATGCGACGGGAACGCCGGGAATTCTTTCCCGAACACGCAGGGAAAGGATCCCTCTGCTTGAGCTAGGAGGGGGAAACGGGGCTCCTCTGGATGTGGGCGGGACTCTCGTGCTTCCTCTCGAGTGGAGACGGGTATGTCGGGGAACTTCTTGAGCTGCAGCAAGGGTGTGAAGGACCCTTTGGAAGTTCCAGATGTTAGATGTGATTAGCCATGAGACGCCTCAGCGGAAATGGGCCTCATCTCGCCTGGGGGGGAGAACCTCCCGGATTTTCTCGAGTTGCGGCAGGTGCTCTCGACTTACGACGGGGACCTCAGGGACCCGCTCTGGTGGCCTCAGGAAAGGCCAGTCCCCATGCGATTTGCTCGGGGCCTCTCGGGATTCCTCTCCCGTCAATGCTGGGGCCTAAGACCTTGTGTGGAGTCGGTACCGGAACCTGAGGATTTCTCTCCAGTGCTGACATGGATCTTGGGGTACTTCTGGAGTCTCCCCAGGGGAGTCAGTCCTCGTCTCGAGTTTGGGGCATGCACGTGCGCTTTCCTCCCGAGCTTTAGCAGCAGTGTCACGCTTCCCTTCGCGTGGATCAAGGGATCTGTGGATTTCCCTCGAGGCTTTCCCAGGAGGCTTTCCCACGAGGCTTTCCCACAGGGCTGTCCCACGTGCCACCGTGGTGTGAGTCGATCCTCGGCTTGAAAGTGGAGGCAGTGCAGGGAAAAACAGGTTCCCTGGAATGGACTGAGACATCTGGGGGACTCTGGGAATGGTGGCACGATGCTGGAGTTACTCTCACCTTTCCTGTGGAGAGCGCCTCCTCTTGAGATGCGAGGGAAACGCCGGGAATTTTTTCCCAGCACGCAGGTAAAGGATCCCTCCATCGATCTAGCAGGCGGAAACGGGGCTCCTCTGGATGTGAGCGGGACTCTCGTGCTTCCTCTCGAGTGGAGACGGGTATGTCGGGGAACTTCTTGAGTTGCAGCAAGGGTGTGAAGGACCCTTTGGAAGTTTCAGCGGTTAGGTGTGATAGCCTCAAGACGCCTCAGCGGAAATGGGCCTCATCTCACCTGGAGGGGAGAACCTCCTGGATTTTCTTGAGATGCGGCAAGTGCTCTCCACTTACGACGGGGACCTCAGGGACCCGCTCTGGTGGCCTCAGGAAAGGCCAGTCCCCATGCGAGTTGATCGGGGGCCTCTTGGGATTCCTCTCCCGTCGAAGTCGGGGCCTAAAACATTGTGTGGAGTCGGTGCCGGAAACTGAGGATTCCTCTCCAGTGCTGACAGGGAACTTGGGGTACTTCTGAGTCTCCCCAGGGGAGTCAGTCCTCGTCTCGAGTGGGGGCCTGCACGTGTGCTTTCCTCTCGAGCTGTAGCAACAGTGTCACGCTGGCTTAAGACCTTGTGTGGCATCGGTGCCGGGACCTGAGAATTCCTCTCCAGTGCTGACATGGATCTTGGGGTACTTCTTGAGTCTCCCCAGGGGTGTCAGTCCTCTTCTCAGCGGGATCATGCAAGAACGCTTACCTCCCGAGCTGCAGTAGCAGTGTCACGCTGCCCGTCGCGTGGATCAAGAGATCTGTGTCTTTCCCTCGAGGTATTTCCCACGGGGCTTTCCCTCGAGGCTTTCCCACGAGGCTTTCCCACATCGCTGTCCCACGTGCCACCGTGGTGCCAGTCGATCCTCGGCGTGAAAATCAAGGCAGTGCAGGGAAAACAGGTTCCTCTGGAATGGACTGAGACATCTGGGGGACTCTTGGAATTGTGGCACGACCCTGGAGTTCCTCTCGCCTTTCCTGTGAAGAGCGCCTCTTCTTGAGATGCGGTGGGAACGCCGGGAATTCTTTCCCGACCAAGCAGGGAAAGTGCCGTGGTCCAGCCCCGGTGGATCCAGGGTGATTCGAAGGTGGGGACGTAGTCGTCGTCTTTGGAAATATACATATTTAATCCCAGATATAAAGAGATTAGAAATGGATTGTGTAGTAGGAAGATTATTGGAGAAAAAGAGGCTGAATAACTTGGATTACGTGGAATAGCATCCATCCTCCAGTAGAGAATTCAGCCAGAAAAACGGGAGCAAAAAAGAAGCGACATGGGGGAATCAGTCTTTCCGGAAACTGATCTGATTTCTTTATTTTTGGTTTTGCTTGTATACCTCTTGTTACACATAGGGATGAATACAGAGTCACGCAGGAGTCGGCATCCTGACCTTTATCAAAATCAGGTGCTTCACATAAATGTATAAAAAAAAGGTCTTAGGGATCTTACATCATCTTCTGGCCATGAATGAGACCTGCTGACATTTTATGATCCTTTCTTTCTGATAACCAAATAAACTTATTTCTTCCAAGGGTGTTTTTTTCTTAAACCAGGCACCACCCTCCAAATAAAGGTACATTCCTATAGGGTGAGGGTGTAGTGAGTTACAATCAAGAAGGAATTTATTTAACCCAAGGTTAACATGATTAGTCTTAAAGGTGAATTCTTATTTCTCCTATATGCTTAAAGGTTAATACTTATTTCTCCTATATACTAGTTATATTCATTATAAGGGTAGGGAACATGGAGATTTATCAGCAAACATCAGCCTAACAAATGAAAATCCTTTCATCAATTCTCCCCTTAATATCTATTTTAGTCTTAAGATATGATAAATTACATTCTTACATAGAAAGGACACAGTGATATATAACAAAGTACAGTGATCTATTACAAAAGTGAAAATCCATTAACTCAAAAAGTCTAGTATTGCTAACATCAAAAACTGCTATTTTTCCTTTGCTATATTCCAAATACATTGATTAATATATTCCCAAGTGGCCTAAGGATATGGAGGCCTGGTGGCAATCATTGACTCAACAAGAAGAAAAAGTCCTATGCTAATTAAGACTCTCAAAAATACTCCAAAACTCTCTGTGCTGTTTACCAGTTGAGAGGTAGTAAACAATCTTGTGCCTAGTGGCAGCAGTATGGATAATCCTGTCACACAAGCTGGTCTGTCAGCAGAGAGGTTTTGACCTAAAATATCCTTGTCCCACCCAGAGCAGGGAATTAGCAGCAATTTTTGACCACAACAAATGAAGAACCCTTCACCAATATAATTCCTAACCAACTATACTAATAATTTCTAACTCCCCAAAATAATTTGCCTTTAGTAAGTCTAAAACATCTCATGCCTCTCAGGTTGGGAGGCTGTAAACAATCACATGTGGCCGGACAAACCTATAAAGGTGGGCTAGATAACCTTCAGAGGAGTCAGCAAGCTGAAACACTCTTGTCATGCCCAAGAATATTTATTGCCTTGAAGCTGCACGTTTACTTCTTCTCCAAGAGAAACAGTTATGGGGGAGAGCCCCCCGTAAAGTCAGAAGTGTAGGTGAGAGCATAAAACAGACTCTGGTTTTGGGGTTCGATGCTCGGAACAGGGGGTTACCTGAGGCTTGATCACGCCTTTGCGCATGCCAAGCCTCCTTCCTCATGACCTTTTGCCATAGGCGGAATTCCTCACGCTGGCCCCAGAAGGAAAGGATCCCTCATCTCGAGCGACGAGGCGGAAACGCGCCTCCTGTGGATGTGGGGGGGACCTTGCTTATTCTCGAGTGGAGACGGGTATGTCGGGGAACTTCTTGAGTTGCAGCAAGGGTGTAAAGTACCTTTTGGAAGTTCCAGAGGTTAGGTGTGATTAGCCCTCGAGACACTCAGTGGAAATGGGCCTCATCTCGCCTGGAGGGGAGAACCTCCTGGATTTTCTCGAGTTGCGGCAGGTGCTCTCGACTTACGACGGGGACCTCAGGGGCCAGCTCTGGTGGCCTCAGGAAAGGCCAGTCCCCATTCAAGTTTCTAGGGGGCCTCTCAGGATTCCTCTCCTGTCGATGCCGGGGCCTAAGACCTTGTGTGAAGTCGGGGCTGGAACCTGAAGATTCCTCTCCAGTGCTGACATGGATCTTGTGGTACTTCTGGAGTCTCCCCAGGGGAGTCAGTCCTCGTCTCGAGTGGGGGCATTGCACGTGCGCTTTCCTCCGAGCCGGTAGCAGCAGTGTCACGCTTCCCCGTCTCGTGGATCAAGGGATCTGTGGCTTCCCTCTAGGCCTTTCCCATGAGGCTTTCCCACAGGCGCTGTCCCACATGCCACCTTGGTGTGAGACGATCCTCGGCGTGAAAGTCGTGGCAGTGCAGGGAAAACAGGTTCCTCTGGAATGGACTGAGACATCTGGGGAACTCTTGGAATGGTGGCACTACCCTGGAGTTCCTCTGGCCTTTCCTGTGGAGAGCACTTCCTCCTTGAGATGCCGACTGGAACGCCAGGAATTCTTTCCCGACCACGCAGGGAAAGGATCCCTCCTCTCTAGATACGAGGCGGAAACGGGGCTCCTCTGGATGTGGGCGGGACCCTCGTGCTTCATCTCGAGTGGAGACGGGGTATGTCGGTGATCTTCTTGACTTGCAGCAGGGGTGTCAAAGACCCTTTGGAAGTTCCAGAGGTTAGGTGTGATTAGCCTCGAGATGCCTCAGGGGAAATGGCCTCATCTCGCCTGGAGGGGAGAAACCTCCTGGATTATCTTGAGTTGGAGCAGGTGCTCTCGTCTTAGGATGGGGACCTCAGGGACCCGCTCCTGCGGCCTCAGAAAAGGCCAGTGCCCATGGGAGTTGCTAGGGGGCCTCTCAGGATTCATCTCACGTCGATGCCGGGGCCTAAGACCTTGTGTGGAGAGCCCGAGCGGAGGCGGCGCGGAGTGTTTCGGTTCTCAGTGCCTGGGGCACCGGTGTGTGGTGTGAGGCTGCGGCGGAGCCTCTACACTGAAGGTGCGAGAGGTTGGCAGCTTCGATTGAAGCACATCGAGCGGCGACAGCAGTGAAAGTCATGAGCGACAGCGGCGAGGAGAACTACGGCGAGGGGGAATCCCGTTCTGCTTCCAGAAGCGGAAGTGCTCATGGATCTGGGAAATCTGCAAGTCATACCCTGCAAGGTCTCGCTCCAAGGAAGATTCCAGGCGTTCCAGATCAAAGTCCAGGTCCAGATCGGAATCTAGGTCTAGATCCAGAAGAAGTTCTCGGAGGCATTATACAAGGTCACGATCTCGGTCCCGGTCCCATAGAAGATCTCGTAGCAGATCTTACAGCAGAGATTATCGAAGACGGCATAGCCACAGTCATTCTCCTGTCTACTCGCTGGCGTCATGTTGGGAATCGGGCAAATCCTGATCCTAACTGTTGTCTTGGAGTATTTGGATTGAGCTTGTATACTACAGAAAGAGATCTAAGAGAAATGTTCTCTAAATATGGCCCAATTGCTGATGTATCTATTGTATATGACCAGCAGTCTAGACGTTCAAGAGGATTTGCCTTTGTATACTTTTGAAAATGTAGATGATGCCAAAGGAAGCAAGAGCGTGCCAATGGAATGGAGCTTGATGGATGTAGGATCAGAGTTGACTTCTCCATAACGAAAAGACCACATACTCCAACAGCAGGAATTTACATGGGGAGACCTACCTATGGCAGCTCACGCCGTCGAGATTACTATGACAGAGGATATGATCGAGGCTATGATGATCGGGGACTATTACAGCAGATCGTACAGAGGAGGAGGAGGAGGAGGAGGAGGATGGAGAGCTGCTCAAGACAGGGATCAGAAATACAGAAGACGGTCACCTTCTCCCTACTATAGTCGTGGAGGATACAGATCACGTTCCAGATCTCGATCATACTCACCTCTCGTCGCTATTAAAGCATGAAGATGAAGACTTTCTGAAACCTGCCCTAGAGTTGGGATATTGTTTGTGGACAATATTTTTTATTGTCTCCCTGTTTAAAAAGTGAACAGTGCCTGGTGAAGTTAGGTGACTTTTACACCTTTTATGATGACTACTTTTGGTGGAGTTGAAATGCTGTTTTCATTCTGCATTTGTGTAGTTCGGTGCTTTGTTCAAAGTTAAGTGTTTTCAGAAAAGTATGTTTTACATGTATTTTTTTACAGTCTAAAATTTTGACTGCTGAGAAGTTTCTATTGTACAGAACTTCATTTAAATGGTTTTTCTACTGAATACAGGGTATTCTGAAGATTGAAGCCTGTGTGTAAAATGCTACCAAATGGCAAAAAGCAACAATAACGTTTGGTTTTTACTTTTCTTTCTAACATATCAATGCTTAGGAGAACTGTTCTGATTAGATTGTCAGTAGTAAATTAAAGAAAAAAATGCCGCGTTTTCCTCGAGTCCATGAAACATACCATACTTAATATACCTGCAGTTAAGTGATAAAAATTACGCTCTGTAACTCTATACTGCTAGTGTTAAAAACTAAAGATCTTTCAATACAGCAAATGCTTAATGCTTATATAAATGTGACTTTGTCAGCCTTTATGTAATCTGTATTATACATAGCAGGGAAATAAGATGAGTTGGCACAATGTATGCCTTAAAAAAGGCTATTTCTTAAAGCTGTTAGAAGGGGATAATGGTATTTCAATTAGTAATCAGCAGTGAAAATAATATTCCACCCAAATGTACTCTTGTTCTTCTAGCTTTTAAGACTATATGGAAAAACTGGGTGCTTCAGAGTTTTGAGAAAAAGAAGGGAACACTACACCTGTGTTGTGGATGATCTGAAGACTTTGCCTGTTCATTTTTTAAATACTACTTTCAGGTTCTTTGGCTTACCAAAGGAGGCCCAATTTCACTCAAAAGTTTTGAGAACTGTGTTTAAATAAATGCAAAGAAAAGAGTAAAAAGGAAAGAAAAAAAAAAAGACCTTGTGAGGAGTTGGGGGCAGGAACCTGAGGATTCCTCTACAGTGCTGACATGGATCTTGGGGTACTTCTGGAGCCCCCCCAGGGAAGTCAGTCTT
>NW_017217212.1:0-12686 GCF_001704415.2 Capra hircus | reverse complement strand
TGGAGTGGGTTGCCATTTCCTTCTCCAATGCATGAAAGTGAAAAGTGAAAGTGAAGTCGCTCAGTTGTGTCCAACCCTCAGTGACCGCATGGACTGCAGCCTACCAGGCGCTCCTCCGTCCATGGGAGTTTCCAGGCAAGAGTACTGGAGTGGGGTGCCATTGCCTTCTCCAACTCATGGCCCTAGGCAACCACTAATCTACTTTCTGTCCCTGTAGATTTGCCAATTCTGGAAATTTCGCATAATGGAATCATACAAATACCTGGCCTTTTGTGACTGCGCTTCTATATTTTATTTTGCTGACAAAGCAAGGGAATTTCAGGGGGAAGTTTGCCTGGGTGGGGAGCAGCAGCCAGTAAGGAGCCCAGAACTGCTCTGTGACTGCCTTCTTTAAATTAGCTTAACGTCCAAAGTTCACCCATAATATGTTGCAGCATTTATTGAGACTTCATTTCTTTCACTTTTTGATATACTTTATTTTTAGGAACAGTTTTAGATATACAGGAACATTGGGAAGGTAGTACAATAAGTTCCTGTATACCGGACTCCCTGTTTTCCCTATTGTTAATATCTTAGTACAGTACACTAGTTACAGTTAATGAGTCAATATTGTTATATGATAATAAAGGCAGTACTCTATTCGCCTTTTCTTAGTTTTCCCCCAGTGCCCTTTTTCTCTTCAGGATCCTGTCAGAATACATTACATCTAGTCGTCATATCTCCTTGAGCTCCTCTTGACTATGATGATTTCTCAGACCTTTGTTTTGTTTTTGATAACTTGATAGCTTTGAGGATTACTGTTCAGGTATTTCGCTGGATGCCTCTCTACTGGAATTTGTGTTATGCTTCTTCTCAGACTGTCAGCTCGACAGCACTGTTGATGTTGACCTTGATCTCCTGTCTGAGGAAGTATTTGTGAGTTTTCTCCACTGTGAAGTTGCTCTCTGTTTCCCCCATCCCATACTCTCCTCTCTGGAGGGAAATCACCAGACACAGCCCGCACTCAGGAGAGCTATGCTCACTCTCTTGAGGGCAGGTTGGCTACATAAATTATTTGGAATTCTGCACAGGAGATTTGCCTATTTTTCTCCATTTATTTACTTATCAACTGTTTATGTCACTGTAGACTCAATGCCACTGTATTTTATTGCTCTAATTAGAAAAAATCCCATTCATGGGCAGTTCCTTACTCTGGCACTTCAGGATGCTCCAGGCTCGTCTTCTGTACTTCCTACTGTTAGTCCTGGGATCAGTCATTCCTCCAAGGAGCCCTGGTTCCTTTTATTGGAGAATGGTATTGGAAACCAAGGTCTGGGTGCTGCGTACACTCACTGCCCGCTGATTGTTACTTTTTTGAAACTTAGTTGTTTTTTGTAGAAGTTAAATTAGGAATATTCCTAAGTTAGGCTAATGGTTCCGTATTTCTATAATGTTAGGTTTGTTATTAGTCTGATTTCTTGCTTGTTAATAATCCTGCTTATTTGACCTTCACCCATCACTTTCATACATTGGAGAAGGAAATGGCAACCCACTCCGGTGTTCTTGCCTGGAGAATCCCAGGGACGGGGGAGCCTGGTGGGCTGCTGTCCATGGAGTCGCACAGAGTCGGACATGACTGAAGTGACTTAGCAGCTTAGCAGCATCTTCTTGTTTTTCCTCCCTCCTTTATTTTTCTTACTTCCTTTTGTTTTTTAATCTTTTGTCTTGCCTTATTGACTTTTTCATTATCTTTTAAAAAGTTCTTCATTTCCCCCCATGCTTGCTCTATTTCCTATTTCTGTTTTTTAACTGCTAAGTCTTTATTACTAGTGTTAACTATTTTCTCTATTCTAGTATGTGAAAATAACCATGCAACTAGAGAGAGTAAACAATTTAATCAAAACAAATTTCCACTGTATAAATGATTTCCTATAATTCAGTTTATATAGTTTAAATAATAGGTCAAAATGTGAAGTACTTCATGATTATTTATGCAGACCAAATACCAAAGTCATACTTGAATAAGGGAATTATCTTTTGAGACAATCTTGTTAATACTTTTATTCACTATGCATTCCTTCTTATCCAATGAAAATATTTTAAAGTATCCAGTTAAGGTGATACAATTATTTTATGTATCTCTTGACATTTATATTTTTTCCAATAAAAGATAAAATAACTCATAGGAATCCTTTCTTTATTGAAACCCCACTCCTACCTTTTTATTGATTCTTTTTATGTACTTACTGTCTTTAATTTTATTATTTGAATATAGATTAGTTTCACTTCTTCTCTCAGCTGACTTAAAGCACTCACTTGGAAACACATTTCCTAAAGCATGCATAGTTTGTTGTATTTGGTTGTTTTTCTCCTAACTGTAAGCTCTTTGAGGGCAAATAATGTCTTAAGGCATCTAGCATCTACTCAGGAGTCTAGCATCTACTTGCTGAATGGAGGGATGAGATAGTCCCTATGAACAAAGTCTGAGCCTTACATATCATGCTTGTGACCTGCATTTGTTGACGCTCTATAAATATTTTTTAAATTGAGTTTAATGGAATTAATAAACATAAATTTCCTTGTCAATATTGTCACTGGACATAGCTAAAGACATCCCCAAATTATGCGTTCCTTTTATCTGTAACATATTGCAATCTTTTCTTTTGATTTTGCGAATTACTTACTTTATTATAGGCCTGGAGATGTTCTGCCCTTTAATTAATTTATAATATTTTAAATTTTGTGTAAATCAGCATTTTCCAAATTTATTTCACCATGGACAATTTCAGTACAACACAAAGACTGGCCCATAGAAAGCTCTCAGTAAATGTATTTGTTCCATGAATGAATGAATAAAATCTTGTGGATGTTTTGAACAGATCTTCTGTACAACATATACTCTTTGAGATTCTTTACTGTACAAGTGCAGAGACCAGTGTGTCAGGAGTGAATTCCGTTTGCTCTATATTCTTACACTCCTGGAGGAGTTTCTGCATTGTGTCACCAGAAAGAGGAAGGCTTTCCTTTTCCTTTCCGCCCTCCCTGACTACTTATGTCCTCATACATACAACATGCACAGTGACTTTTTTATTTGGGAAACCAAGGCTGTTCATGTACTCCTGCCAGGATTCAACCCAGCTCCATCTGACTCTAGATCTAAACTCTTAACTACTGCATAGTCTTGGAGCAAGGGTGAGTGTACAGAGATTGCATGATTGGTTGACTGGTTTGATTCATTTCAAGTTCATTTCAATACTTTTCTTGAGTATTACAGTAAATCACACCTGTAGCTGATTGATACCATGGTGTATTTTGCAGATGTGGATGTTGTTAATCCTGATGAAAAGTCGATCATGACCTATGTGGCGCAGTTTCTGCAGTATTCAAAGAAGGCACCTGGGTCTGGAGATGAAGCCCAGGTATGTCTTTATAAGTACAAACCAAGCTCATTTTTGTTGTACCCTACTAATGGTTTAATTTTTAGCATAGAGGCATAATTTGGACACAGACCTTAAGTGTACAGATCAGTGAGCTTTGACAAATGCATGTACCATCATACTTTAATCATGACGTAAAACATTTCTGTTACCCAGATGTTTCACTGTTCCTCTCTGTCCGTACTCCTCTACCCTAAGCAACCAGCACTCCAGTTTCTTCCATTGTAGATTAGTTTTTCTTAATTTTTTTTTAAAGTTAAAAGCAGTAATTTATTAAACTTTGCTGAATTACCTAAGACAACATTCAGATAGGTACTATATAGGACAACTTCTAGAAGGCCTTAAAAATATTTTAAAGATATCAGACTTTTATCTATTGTAATTTTCAGCAGCTTTATTGAGATACAGTTCATATACCATAAAATTAAATCATTTAAAATGTGCAGTTCAGTGGTTTTAGTATGTTTACAAAGTTGTGCACCATCATCACAGTCTAATTCTAGCATATTTCCAGTTTACCTGTTTTTTAGCTTCGTATAAATGGAATCATTGTGTTCCACTCTTAATCCTTGTTTATTGAGACACTCTCGAATTTCCATCAGATTTTTACAGTTTTCTCCTTTGACTTTCAGTTAGTTACACAAAGTATTGTGGGTGGAAATTTCATAAAAATCACTGAGCTGAAAGTAAACAACCTGCTTCTATATGGATAAATGAGTGCTGTGAACTTAGTAAAATGTTTTTCAATATTATTTTTAAATGTAAACTACTTCCTCAGACATGTAAGCATGCAGTCGTATTACTGCATTTTGTTTGACGAATTTAGGACCATGTTTTCCCAACTGTTATGTTTAAGGCACCAAGCAGTTTGTTGCTGACTCTGGAAGAGAGACTCAAGCTGAGACTTGGGCTTATAATGCGCTTCATTTATTTCTGACCTGCTGAGGAGCTTCTTTTTTCTAATTAATTTTCTTATTAAAAACTAAAAAAATTCAACTGTCCATGAAATCAGATGCAGAAATATACAGAAACTTCTCTCCTTAGTAGGAAGGAAAAAGTAAACGAAGTTTAAAGAGAGTGGAAGTAAGATGTAATTTCTTTTGCTTTATCCTCCAGCAGTAAACTTTGCTTCTAATGTGTGCATGCTTACCACCTAAATGAGAATCTAAATGTTGCTCATTTCCATAGGAATAGCTTAACCAAAGCCTTTAATAGTGTTATTTGTAGCATCTTTAAATTGTTCAAGATGTTTTGATGTCATTTATTTAGTAGATGTAAACATTTCTTGAGTTACCCATGTTTAGGTTTATTGGAAAGCAGAATTCTGAAATGCCTGTTATAAATAAATAATTTAGAATAACATTCTCTAAAATTGAAGAATGATGGAAGTGAATAAGCCAAAAAGCTAAGAGGCTTGATTGCCCTGTTTTTTTAGCGCTTTATGTTCAGATTCTAGTTTCAATCCATTTTAAAATTTAAGGTGCCACACAGCAAGCAAAGTCCTTCTTTGACACAGTGAGTCACTGGTGTATAGTGATTACGCTATATCACTGATGTTTGAAGTTGTTAATTTTGTTGTTAAAAAAATCACAAAGTATTTAGGATAGACTTTTAAATGTGTGTGTATGGGTGGTGTGTGAATTACAGGGGAAAGGTGAAAGATGCTATGGTCTGGTTAGCTCTACAAGAGAAGAAGGTACAGGAAATGCTAACGGATTCAGAAAATGAGACCTACTGTAAAAACGTATGAAGTAAGTATGACTTTAAACAGCAGTTTTTTTGTGGTTTACTCTTGGGGAAGAGTAGGATGTTTTTAGAAAAAATATGTTTCAGAGCTAATTTATTTAAATACCGAATTAACTCCGAAGTTTTAATACTGAGTTCTAGGGACAGAGCCTCTGGAAAATCTCATTAAAGTGCAGGTTCTGAATCAGTAGTTCTGGGATGGGGCCTCAGACTCTGCATTTCTCACAGGCTCCCAGATGGTGCTGATTCTACTGATCCTTAGAGAACTTTGAATAGTAAGGTTTTAGTGTGGAAATTGGCAAACTGGTCTCTTGACGCCCACCACCTGTTTTTACGAATACACTGTTATTGAATATATTATATTATAATATACATTGTATACGAGCCATGCCCACTGAAGTATTGTTTGTGACCTCATTCTCATCACATTGTTGAATAGTAACAGCAGAGACCATACGGCCCAAGACACCAAAGCCCAAGATGTTTGCCATCTTGCCTCTTAGCACTACACGTTTTCCAATCCCTGGTTTAGAGCAGAAATACACTTTTCAGAAAGAATTTGAAGGAAAAAAAGATTAGGAAATCAGAAATGGAGCCATCCCAGAAGTACAGTGCAGAGTTTCAGCCAGCATGTCCTTTGGGGAGTAATAACAACTGATATTATCACCATTTATTGAGCATTTGCTACATATCAGGCACCTTGCTGACAAGCATTTTACATGTTATAACATCTTGCAGAGTATGGTATTGTTATTTCAGTTTTATAGATGAAGATAAGACATAGGAGGACCAAGGGATTTATCTAAAGTTACATAGATACTGTAAGGTAGAGGTGGGATTTGAATGAAGTTTAGCTTTAAAGCTAGATGCTCTCTTGGCGTCCTGATGCTTCTCCAGGGTAAGCAGTTATTCCCTGTGCCATCTAGAAAGAGACTGAACAGGAGCCAACGTGAAGGCCCACAGGTCTGCTTCTCAGAACCCAGTCTATGCAGACTGTGCTTCCCCACCTGGTCCCATCCTAAAAAGGACACTCCCATGGGTCTACCCAGCATGAGCACCTCTTAGGTCTTTATCCCCACATTGGTTAAGGGACGGAGTTGGATGAATCCAGTCCAGCCTTTCTGTGGATTGAGTGACTTGCTGGTCCCCCTTCTTTTGGTCTGCAGCCACCACCAAAGGAAGGATCTCATCTTCCTTCTGTCTGAACTGCGTGGGCTTCTTGTGCTTCTTGCCTCTGAGCTCTGGCCTTAGAATTTTTTCAACAAGGTGCTCAGTGTCCACAGAAAGTGTCTTGCTCTCTCTTTGGTTTACTAAAGTACCACAGATTCAAGCTCCCTAAATGAAAGACTATGTGAGGTTATTTTAGGAAGAATTTGAAGAGAGTTTGAAGACAAAATTTAATTAGAAACATGGCCAAAATCGATGGGTAATCTTTTGAATAGTATTTATGCAGTTGAGGATTCAAACTCCAGTATTCACACAAATAAAGCCAAGAAACATTTATTCATTAATTTTTTGAGGGCAAAGACAAAGTATTTTTAAAGTCCATATAAAATGACTTGGGAAGAATTGACTGAAGCTCAGTAAATCATGGATACTTCAAAAACTGTTTATACTTGACTGCTGTCATTTAATTCTTATTACCACTCATTCTTATTTTGTTGTGAACACATATTTAGGGAGGAGAAACTTACATTTTTCCTGGGTTATTATGACTTGTCCTCTCGAGCTGAGTGGCCTTGCTGCCTTACTCCAGTAGAGGCAAAAGCTGTGACTTATGTCACTATAAGGGTGTCCAGATCATGAGGGTGCGCTGAAGAAAGAAAATGGATTGGTGAGAGGATCCTAGATTTAGGGAATTTTAATTTTTTCTAAGTAAAAAAATCAAATATAATCTGCAGCTATAGACCTTCAAATAGCAAATTACATTTTATAAACTAGTTAAACATTTCAGTCTTTACTCTTCTAATTGTAGAGCCTGCTGTCCTTTTTGGATTCATTCAACAAAATGAAAAGAACGCTTTCTGGATGTCCTGACAATAAAAAGGAATGTAGATGACCTGAATAAGGATCAGTTGCAGTTGAGAGAAGCCTGGGATGGTCTCAACTACCAGGTTACTGTGTTATGTTGATTAGAACGTTTTTTGGGCCAGCTTGTTTGTTGGATCAGAGCTTTAGACTTCCATGGGAATTCTGTAAAAGACAGGGTAGATGCTTCAACAGAAAGTTGTGAGAATATATTGGCGAGTTGTACATATTTTCTCCATGATCTCATTTGAGTAGTGGTTGATATAAATAGGAACTTATAACATTCTCTTGAGAGAAACTGCAGGCTTATCAAAGTTTTTGTATCTGCCATCAGTGCTTGCAATCGGATCCTTATTCTATCAATATTGACCTGCAGCTCCTCTCTGCTTTGGGGTAGTACAATAGATGCTTCAAGTGGGTGGGGACAAACCCGGAGAGAAAGCGTAGTGATAAATGTGTGTATGTGTGTCTGGATATATCCGTATGATTTCAGTCACTTTAAAGTTATTGACTCATGTGTTATGGTATATATGGAAGAACATGTAGTCTGTAGTCATCTGATACAGCATTCTGTAAATATCAGTTAGGACAAGGTGGTTGGTAGTATTCAGATTGTCTATGCCTTGACTGTCATTTTGTCTAGACATTCATTCTATCAGTTTCTGAGAGAGGATTATTAAAATCTGTAGCAATCCTTCCTTTAATTTAGTCAAATTTTGTGTCATGTATTTTAAGACTTTGTTATTAAGTATGTACGTTTATGATTGTTATGTCTTCCCGAATCAACACTTTTACACTATGAAATATTACTGTTTATCTCTGGTAAGACTATTTTTCTAGATGTCTACTTAATCTGATATCAATATGATCATTGCATTCTTCCTATGCTGACTGTATGGCACATCTTTTTCCTTCATTTATTTTCAACCTGTTTGAGTCTTTATATTTAAAGGGCAGAACAGATAGCATATAATTGGATCTTGCTTCATTATCCACTCTGACAACATCTCCTTTTTCACTCAAGTGTTTAGACAGTATTTAATGTAATTATTGATATGGTTCAGTGTAGGTTTATCATCTTATGCTTTTTTATGTTTGTGTACATGCTAAGTTGCTTCAGTCATATCCAATTCTTTGTGACCCCGTGAACTGGAGCTGGCCAGGCTCCCTGTCCATGCAATTCTCTAAGCAAGAATACTGGAGTGGGTTGCCATGCCCTTTTCCAGGGGATCTTCCTGACCCAGAGATTGAACTTGTGTCTCTTACATCTCCTGCATTGGCACGCAGGTTCTTTACCACTAACTAGTGCCACCTGGGAAGCCTTTTTTAAATGTTTATTCCCTCTGTTTTTTGGGAGGCTTCCCTGGTGGCTCAGATGGTAAAGAATATGCCTGCAATGCAGGAGACTGGGTTCAACCCCTCCTCCAAGATTCCTGCAAGAGGGCATGGCAGCCCACTCCAGTATTTCTTGCCTGGAGAATCCAGACTGAGGACCTGGTGGGCTACAGTCCATGAGGTCGCAAAGAGTTGGACATGACTGAGCGACTAAGTACACACACCTCTGTTTCAAGTATCTCTAGTCTTTCTTTTCTTGCCTTGTTTTAGATTATGTTAATTTGTAACATATTAAATTCCATTTTAATTTAGCTATTGGCTTTTTAACTCTATCTCATATTGTATTTTTACTGTGATTACAATATACATTAAAAATTTTTGCCATCTACTTAAAAGTTGTAAAATTCTAAGTTGTACAACTTCTTACAAACATGTAGATGTCTTGCAATCAAATCTCTCACTTTTTATGACTGGTTGCTTTAATATATATGTATGACACACACATGTGTTTTAAAGTTCCCTATACCATGTTATAAATTTTTGTTCCAACCAGTCCTGTGTTTTAAGTAAATTAAGGGAAAAATCAGTTTTTCATATTTTATATAACTATTTGCATTTCCATTATTCTTTGTTCTTTCCTAGAGATTTGAGTTTCTATCTGAACTCACTTCTTTTCAGCTTGAAAACTTCTTCTAGCTTATCTTATATTGCAGGTCTTCTTTTTTTATTTTGGCTTCCCTGGGTCTTTGTTGCAGTGTACAAGCTCTTCATTGCAGCAAGCAGACTTCTCTCTAGTTGTAGTGCTTGGGGGCTTCCCTTGTTGTGGTGCAAAGGCTTAGTTGCTCAGTGGCATGTGGGATCTTAGTTCCTATCCAGGAATTGAACTCATGTCTCTTGCATTGGAAGGTGGATTCTTAACCACTGGGACCACCAGCAAAGTCCTGTCTTCATTCTTTCTAAACAGTTTTGTTGAGGTATTATTTATATGCCATAGAATCTGCTCATCTTAAATGGCTAATTGACTTTTAGTAAATTTACAGAGTTACAACAGAGATTATGCATCACAAATAGTCTTTGGCCCTGAAAAAGTTTGTCAATCCCTGCTCAAGACTCTTGACCACCAGGAGCGACAGCCTGTTTTCAGAATACATTTATCACGCCGTCTGTGAAATGTGTTAAACACTAGCTCAGTGGCTTAAAAAGAGCCACACTTTCTGAGTCTAATTTTGAAGGACCAGTGCAGCTCCAGAAATCTTCTCATAAAGTGACAGTGCTCCTTGCGTTATCAGCTTCTGTTCTGATCATAGCTCTGACAACTCTGATCCCTGTGAAGGGCAGGGACTCTGTTACAAATCCTCAACAAGACAGAAGAGGAAGAAGATGCTGTCTGTATAGTTCAGGCTGTTCCAGGCCACTGAGATCTGGCCTCATTTTGCTGCCTATGATTTGGAAAAATCACCCAAAATAATGAGAAAAATCATTAAAAGAATTATTTTACAAAAGTAAGTGCTACAAATTGATGGTAGCTTGAAAATCCAATTCTTAGGCAGAGTGCCACTCATTTTCTTGGTGTTACATAATGAAACTTGTTAATTTTAAAGTTATCATATGTATAATAGTCAATTCCATCCAGTTTCTGGTTCAGTTGGTTGAGGACACAGATATCTCAACATATCTTAATAAATGGTTTCATTTTAAGCCTGCTATAGGAAATAGCCGCATTGTGTTATTTTGACCTGACAAGATCTTACGTAAATTTTCATCCAAATTCAAAAGTAATTTCCAACACTGAGAAAGAAAGCATAGAACTAGTTTCCTATGTTAAGCGTGGAAGGAGAATGAAAGGTAAATATTGCCTTCTATCGTTCCTCTTCCTACTGCTGCACAGAGTACCACTCACAGTCAGAAAACTCACGTTTGTCTTCTTTCAGAACATATATGGAATTCAGCCTGGTGCTCTGCGACGACCTAGAGGGTTAGGAGGAGAGGGAGAGAAGTTCAAGAGGAAGGGGACATACATATTCCCGTGGCAGATTCATGTTGATGTATGGCAGAAGCCAACACAACATTGTAAAGCAATTATCCTCCACTTAAAAATAAATAAACAGGGAGAATGGCATTCTAACATGTATACTATCATGTAAGAATTGAATCGCCAGTCTATGTCTGACGCAGGATACAGCATGCTTGGGGCTGGTGCATGGGGATGACCCACAGAGATGTTATGGGGAGGGAGGTGGGAGGGGGGTTCATGTTTGGGAATGCCTGTAAGAATTAAAGATTTAAAAAAATAAAATAAAATACTGTCACAAAAAAAATAAATAAATTACACCTGCAAAAAAATAAAATAAAATAAATTAAAATAAAACACTTTAACAAGTTTAATAAAATAAATAAATAAATAAACATACAGCTTTCTTTCAGTTGCGAAAGAGAATGATAGCTGAGTTAGAGGTATCATTCTTAGCTTATCTTTTGCTCAGTTGTTTGCCAGTTTTCTGTGTTTTTGTTTATTTTTGGAGAAATGCTAATAATAATAAATTATATATTTATAATAAAAGTACATCCTAGCTTCTTTATATTAAAATTCATAATGATGGAAAACCTCTTTTTCATTTTTTTTCCAACTGGAGCCTTCACGGCATATAATTAATGATTTAGGATTGTAAAGCTGTCTTTTGCTACATGCGTTTTGAGAAAATAAACTTGCAAGGCAATTATAATAAAATACTGCATAGCATCACTTATATGCGGAATCTTTATTTAAAAAGTCAAACTTAGAAGTTCCCTGATGGCTTAATGGTTAGGATTCTGGGCTTGCATTGCTGTGGCCTGGGTTCAATTCCTGGAAACTGAGATCTTGCAAGTAGCATGACGAGGCCAAGAAAAGAAAATGAAAGTCATAGGAACAGAGAGTAGAAAAGTGGTTGTCCAGGACTGAGGTGGTAGGAAATAGAGAGAAGTTGGTTAAAGGGTACTTTCAGCTATAAGATGATTCAGGTCTGAAGAGATAATGTAAAACTTGGTGACTATAGTTGTTAACACTGTATTATATCACTGAAATTTGCTAAGGGAGTAAAACTTAAATGTTCTTGCCAATAGAGATAAATATGTGAAATGATGAATGTTAATTAACTAGATGGTGAGACTCCTTTTACAATGTAAATGTGTATCAGATCACCATGATGTACACTTTAAATATCTTAGTGTTGTCAGTTACACCTCAACAATGTTAAAACAAAAAAAAGCAAACCAAAATGCAGAAAATTCCATGCTTCCAGTTTATGAATAGTGCCATTTGACTGCCTTAAAAGAGCCTAGCTTTGTTCTCATTTTACATCTTTGTATTTGAGTTGTGGATTTAATGGGATTTTTTTTTTAATACTTGCCTTGCATATAGTGGGCAACCAATAAATGTTTTTCAATGAGTTAATTATGAATTAAAGAACCCTATTCTTAAAAAGTAACCTAATTTTTGCCTATTCTTACCTATAAAAGCGACTTAACTCTAAGAATAGTGACAATTTATTTAGTAGAAACTGTGATAAAAGAGAGAGTAGAGATTTAAAACTTATGCTTTCATCATCAGTGTGGGGTCCTCCCCCAGCCTTTGCTCTGTTATACTGCTGACCACACTTTACTGTGGGCTTCCCTGGTGGCTCAAATGGTGAAGAATCTGCCTGCAATGCAGGAGACCCAGGTCTGATCCTGGGTCAGGAAGATCCCTGGAGGTGGGCATGGCTACCTCCTCCCCAGTGCTTGCCGGGAGAATTCATGGACAGAGGAGCCTGACAGGCTATAGTTCATGGCGCTGCAAAGAGTCAGACATGACTAAGCAGCATTCACTTCACTTCACTTCTTCACACTTCACTGTAACCATGTACTTACTTGTTTCCCACACTAGGTGGCTCTGGCAGAGCTGTGGCTGTTGTTTATCTGGTTGATCCTCAGATGTGTGGACCGTTGTGCTAAACTTACTCTTGTCTTCATGATGCATGAATCTGGACAAGATCCTACTCCTATTTTTATTCACTTATTAAGGCTACGGGTCCATGGGGTTGCAAAAAGTCAGAGATGACTGAGCAGCTGACACACACAAATTGTGTGTTTTTTGGCTTTTATCCTCATACCCTCCTTCCATTCTTCTTTTTCCTTAAGGCC
>NW_017217211.1:0-12688 GCF_001704415.2 Capra hircus | reverse complement strand
CCTGAGGCCACAGAGCGGGTCCTGAGGTCCCCGTCGTAAGTCGAGAGAGCATGCCGCAACTCGAGAAAATCCAGGAGGTTCTCCCTCCAGGCGAGATGAGGCCCATTTCCGCTGAGGCGTCTCGAGGCTAATCACACTAACCTCTGGAACTTCCAAAGGGTCCTTCACACCCTTGCTGCAACTCAGGAAGATTCCCCGACATACCTCTCCACTCGAGAGGAAGCGAGAGTCCCCGCCCACATCCAGAGGAGCCACGTTTCCGCCTCCTAGCTCGAGAGGAGGGATCCTTTTCCCTGCGTGGTCGTGAAAGAATTCCCGGCGTCCCGTCGGCATCTCAAGAGGAGGTGCTCTCCCACAGGAAAGGCGAGAGGAACTCCAGGGTCGTGCAACCATTCCCAGAGTCCCCCAGATGTCTCAGTCCATTCCAGGGAAACCTGTTTTCCCTGCCCTGCCTCGACTTTCAAGCCGAGGATCGACTCACACCACGGTGGCACGTGGGACAGCCCTGTGGATAAGACTCGTGGGAAAGCCCTGTGGGAAAGCCTAGTGTGAAAGTCACAGAGGAACTCGAGGGTCGTGCCACCATTCCCAGAGTCCGCCAGAAAATTCCTTGTCGGGAATTTTATTGGCCTTCCGCGTAAACCTAGCTATTCAGCCTTTTTCCTCCAGTTAATCTTCTTACTACCCTATAATTTCTTAATCTAATCTTACATTAATAAATACACAAGACTTTCCACGTCAACGCCGTCCATCCGTCAAATTCCCTGGATGCAGCGTGGCTGGACACCGGCACACTGAGATATCTGGGGGACTCTTGGAATGATGGCACGACACTGGAGTTTCTCTCGCCTTTCCTGTGGAGAGCGCCTCCTCATGAGATGCGACGGGAACACCGGGAATTCTTTCCGGAACATACAGGGAAAGGATACCTGACCGCGAGGTACGAGGCTGAAACGGGGCTCCTCTGGATGTGGTCGGGACTCTTGTTCTTCCTCTCGAGTGGAGAGGGGTATGTCGGGGATCTTCTTGAGTTGCAGCAAGGGTGTGAAGGACCCTTTGGAAGTTCCAGAGGTTAGGTGTGATTAGACTCGAGACACCTCAGCGGAAATGGGCCTCATCTCGCCTGCAGGGGAGAACCTCCTGGGTTTTCTCGAGTTTCAGCAGGTGCTCTCCAGTTACGACCGGGACTTATGTAACCCGCTCTGGTCCGCTCAGGTAATGCCAGTCGACTTGGAGTTGCTAAGGGGGCCTCTCGGGATTCCTCTCCGGTCGATGACGGGGCCTAAGACCTTGTTTGGAATCGGTGCCCGAACCTGAGGTTTCCTCTCCAGTGCTGACATGGATCTTGGGGTACTACTGGAGTCTCCACAGGGTAGTCATCTTCATCTCCAATGGGGGCATGCACGTGCGCTTTTCTCCCGAGCATTAGGAGCACAGTCAATTTTCCCGTTGGGTTGATCAAGGGGTTTCTTGTTTTCCCTCGAGGCTTTCCCACGAGGCTTTCCCACGAGGCTTTCCCACAGGGCTGTCCCACGTGCCACCATCGTGTGAGTCAGTCCTCCCCGTGAACGTCGAGGCAGTGAAGGGTAAACAAGTTCCTCTGGAAAGGACTGAGACATCTGGGGGACTCTTGGAATGGTGGAACGACCCTGGAGTTCCTCTCACCTTTCTTGTGGAGCGTGCCTCCTCTTGAGATGCGACAGGTACGACAGGAATTTTTCCCGGCCAATCAGGGAAAGGATCCCTCATCTTGAGCCAGGAGGGGGAATTGGGGCTCCTCTGGATGTGGGTGGTACCCTGGTGATTCCTATGGAGTGGCGACGGGTCTCTCCTGGAACCTCTTGAGTTGCAGCTAGGGTGTGAAGGACCCTTTGGAAGTTCCAGAGGTTAGGTGTGATTAGCGTTGAGACGCCTCAGCGGAAATGGGCCTCATCTCGCCTGGAGGGGAGAACCTAATGGATTTTCTCTAGTTGCGGCAGGTGCTCTCGACTTACGACGGGGACCTCAGGGACCCGCTCTAGTGGCCTCAGGAAGGGCCAGGAGCCATGCGAGTTCCTCGGGGGCCTCTCAGGATTCCTCTCCCTTCGATGCCGGGGCCTAAGACCTTGTGTGGAGTCGGTGCCGGAACCGGAGGATTCCTCTCCAGTGTGGACATGGATCTTGGGGTACTTCTGGAGTCTCCCCAGGGGAGTTAGTCGTCGTCTTGTGTGGGGGCATGAACGTGCGCTTTCCTCCCGAGCTGTAGCAGCAGTGCCACGCTTCCCTTTGCATGGATCAAGGGATCTGTGGCTTTCCCTCGTGGCTTTCCCACGAGGCTTTCCCACAGGGCTGTTTCATGTGCCATCGTGGTGTGAGTCGATCTTCGGCTAGAAATTCGAGGCAGTGCAGGGAAATCAGGTTTCCCTGAAATGGACTGAGACATCTGGGGGACTCTGGGAATGGTGGCACGACCCTGGAGTTCCTCTCGCCTTTCCTGTGGAGAGCGCCTCCTCTTGAGATGCGCCAGGAACGCCAGGAATTCTTTCCTGTCTATGCAGGGAAAGGATCCCTCCTCTCGAGCTAGGAGGCGGAAACGGGGCTCCTCTGGATGTGGGCGGGTCTCTGGTGCTTCCTCTCGTGTGGAGACGGGTATGTCGGTGAACTTCTTGAGTTGCAGCAAGGGTGTGATGGACCCTTTGGAAGTTCCAGAGGTTAGGTGTGATTAGACTCGAGACGCCTCAGCGGAAATGGGCCTCATCTCGCCTGCAGGGGAGAACCTCCTGGATTTTCTCGAGTTTCAGCAGGTGCTCTCCAGTTACGACCGGGACTTATGTAACCCGCTCTGGTCCACTCAGGAAATGCCAGTCGACTTGCGAGTTGCTAAGGGGCCTCTCGGGATTCCTCTCCGGTCGATGACGGGGCCTAAGACCTTGTTTGGAGTCGGTGCCCGAACCTGAGGTTTCCTCTCCAGTGCTAACATGGATCTTGGGGTACTACTGGAGTCTCCACAGGGGAGTCATCTTCGTCTCCAATGGGGGCATGCGCGTGCGCTTTTCTCCCGAGCATTAGGAGCAGAGTCAATTTTCCCGTTGGGTTGATCAAGGGGTTTCTTGTTTTCCCTCGAGGCTTTCCCACGAGGCTTTCCCACAGGGCTGTCCCACGTGCCACCATCGTGTGTGTCGGTCCTCCGCGTGAACGTCGAGGCAGTGCAGGGTAAACAAGTTCCTCTGGAAAGGACTGAGACATCTGGGGGACTCTTGGAATGGTGGAACGACCCTGGAGTTCCTCTCACCTTTCTTGTGGAGCGTGCCTCCTCTTGAGATGCGACAGGTACGACAGGAATTCTTTCCCGGCCAATCAGGGAAAGGATCCCTCACATTGAGCTAGGAGGGGGAATTGGGGCTCCTCTGGATGTGGGTGGTACCCTGGTGATTCCTATGTAGTGGCGACGGGTCTCTCGTGGAACTTCTTGAGTTGCAGCTATGGTGTGAAGGACCCTTTGGAAGTTCCAGAGGTTAGGTGTGATTAGCCTCGAGACGTCTCAGTGGAAATGGGCTTCATCTCGCCTGAAGGGGAGAATCTCCTTCATTTTCTCGAGTTGTGGCAGGTGCTCTCGACTTACGACGGGGACCTCAGGGACCCGTTCTGTTGGCCTTAGGAAAGACCAGTTCCCATGTGAGTTGCTAGAGGGCCTCTCGGGATTCCTCACCGGTAGATGCCGGGGCCCAAGACCTTGTGTGGAGTGGGGGCCAGAACCTGAGTATTCCTCTCCAGTGCTGACATGTTTTTGGGATACTTCTGAAGTCTCCCAAGGGGAATCAGTCCTCGTCTCGAGTGGGGGCATGCGCATGCCCCTTCCTCCCGAGCTGTAGCAGCAGTGTCATGCTTCCCGTCGCGTGGATCAATGGATCTGTGGCTTTTCCTCTAGGCTTTTCCTAGAGGCTTTCCCACGAGGCTTTCCCACAGGGCTGTCCCCCGTGCCACCGTGGTGTGAGGCGATCCTCGGCATGAAAGTTTAGGCACTCTGTAAAAACAAGATCCTCTGGAATGGACTGAGACATCTGGGGACGCTTGAAATGGTGGCACGACCATGGAGTTCCTCTCTCCCTTCCTGTGGAGAGCGCCTCCACCTGAGATGCGACGGGAATGCCGGAAGTTCTTTCCCGACCAAGCAGGGAAAGGATCCCTCATCTCTAGCTAGGAGGATGAAACGGGGCTACTCTGGATGTGGGCAGGACCCTCGTGTTTCCTCTCGAGTGGAGATGGGAATGTCGGGGAACTTCTTGAGTTGCAGCAAGGGTGTGAAGGACCCTTTGGAAGTTCCAGAGATTAGATGTAATTAGCCTCGAGACACCTCATTGGAAATGGGCCTCATCTCGCCTGGAGGGGAGAACCTCCTGGATTTTCTCGAGTTGCGGCAGGTGCTCCCGACTTACGACGGGGACGTCAGGGACCCGCTCTGGTGGCTTCATCAAAGGCCAGTCCCCATGCCAGATGCTGGGGGGCTTCTCTTGATAACTCTCCTGTTGATGCCCGGGCCGAACAACTTGTGTGGTTCGGGGCCGGAACCTGAGGTTTCCTCTGCAGTGCTGACATGGATATTGGGGCTCTTCTGGAGTCTCCCCTGGAGAGTCAATCCTCCTCTCAAGTGAGGGCACGCACGTGTGCTTTCCTCCCGAGCTGTAGCAGCAGGGTCACGCTTCCCGTCGTGTGGATCAAGGGATCTGTGGCTTTCCCTGGAGGCTTTCCCACGAGGCTTTCTCACAGGGCTTTCCCTCGTGCCACCGTGGTGTGAGTTGATCCTCAGCGTGAAAGTCGAGGCAGTGCAGGGAAAACAGGTTCCTCTGGATTGGACTGATGCTGGGAGCCAGTATGAGGACTCCCGTCCGTGATAACGTCATGAGGAAGAAAACTGACATAGGCATGGTGTGTTCAGACTTCAGGGACCCCTCTGGAAGTTCCTACGCACATACCCCAACAAAAATCTGCCGGCTTTTTTGCTCTGCTTTTCCACTCTTCTGACATTTTCTGGAAAAAGTCAATTCAGGGCTTTAGTCTTCAGCATTTGAAAGAGTGTTTCAATCCAAAAACCCCTCTGAATGCTTTCTAGCCTGCCTGCAGGACTCGTACAGCTGGGCATGTGATTGTTTGAGGCCTCCTTTCCCCAGGAGGCACAGGAAGCTTAAAGCATCCTAGGAATGTAGGGGCATCCGAGGAGTCAAAATCTTTATAATAGGACTGATTAAAAGTTTCATTTTTTGGGTCAATGCTTGCTGCTAAATTTTCATATCCTTTATTTTTAGATAGAGTTGGTATATTAAAAAAACAAGTAGTAGACCTGGTATTAGGAACATTAGATCTTTGAGTTAAGTACCTTCTTTGTTATAACCCACTGCACCTTTGTTTTATAGAGATGTAACTTTAATGCTTTAAGGAAATGCAGATTAAAGAAAAACACTTCAGAGGAAACAAAATTAACATTCATTAAGGAAGAGAGCCAAAAAGTGTTTAACAAGCCTCTTGGCCAGAAGATAATGTAAATCACCAGAGACCTTTTGTATACAAAATGATGTACAGAAAGAGTCTGGGGTGCAAACGCTACATAATTTTGTGTTACCCATTGAACTCCATGTTTTATCAAAAGTATAAAAGGCTTTATGAACAATAAAGGATGGGGCCAGTTTCTCGGACCAGTTTCTCGAACTAGTCTCTCGGCCTGGTTTCTTGAGACTCAGGCTCCCCCCGTGTCTTTTTCTCTCTTTCTTCTTCTCTCCCTTTCCTTCTCTCTGCTTTTTACTTTAACTTCAGGCTGAATCTCCACCAGGGGCGCGGAGGCTCGCCAGGTCTACTTACTTGCCTGGCTGTTAAGACCTGCACGAAAGGGAGCTTAAGGTGAGGCACCCTTAGATATTCAAGCAGGGGCTGGTGGCCCAACGTAGATGGTGAAAATTCTTTGTCTGGAATTTTATTGGCCTTCCACGTAAACCAAGATATTCAGCCCTTTTCCTCCAGTTAATCTTCTTACTACACTATAATTTCTTAATCTAATCTTACATTAATAAATAAAAAAGACTTTCCACGACAACGCCGTCCATCCGTCGAATTCCCTGGATCCAGCGGGGCTGGACCCCGGCAGACTGAGATATCTGGGGGACTCTTGGAATGGTGGCATGACCCTGGAGTTCCTCCGCCTTTCCTGTGGAGAGCGCCTCCTCATGAGATGCGACGGGAACACCGGGAATTCTTTCCCGAACATGCAGGGAAAGGATACCTGACCTCGAGGTATGAGGCGGAAACGGGGCTCCTCTGGATGTGGGCGGGATTCTCGTGCTTCCTCTCGAGTGGAGTCAGGTATGTCGGGGAACTTCTTGAGTTGCAGCAAGGGTGTGAAGGACCCTTTGGAAGTTCCAGATGTTAGGTATGGTTAGCCTCGAGACGCCTCAGAGGAAAAGGGCCTCATCTCGCCTGGAGGGGAGAACCTCCTGGATTTTCTCGAGTTGCGGCAGGTGCTCTTGACTTACTACGGGGACCTCAGGGAACCGCTCTGGTGGCCTCAGGAAAGGCCAGTCCCCATGCGAGTTGCTCTGGGGCCTCTCGGGATTCCTCTCCCGTCGATGCCGGGGCCTAAGACCCTGTGTGGAGTCGGTGCCGGAACCTGAGGTTTCCTCTCCAGTGCTGACATGGATCTTGGGGTACTTCTGAAGTCTCCCCAGGGGAGTTTAGTCGTCGTCTTGTGTGGGGGCATGAACGTGCGCTTTCCTCCCGAGCTGTAGCAGCAGTGCAACGCTTCCCTTCGCGTGGATCAAGGGATCTGTGGCTTTCCCTCGAGGCTTTCCCACGAGGCTTTCCCACAGTGCTGTCCCATGTGCCATCGTGGTGTGAGTCGATCCTCGGCTAGAAATTCGAGGCAGTGCAGGGAAATCAGGTTTCCCTGAAATGGACTAAGACATCTGGGGGACTCTGGGAATGGTGGCACGACCCTGGAGTTCCTCTCGCCTTTCCTGTGGAGAGCACCTCCTCTTGAGATGCGACAGGAACGCCCGGAATTCTTTCCCGACCACGCAGGGAAAGGATCCCTCCTCTCGAGCTAGGAGGCGGAAACGGGGCTCCTCTGGATGTGGGGCCGGGTCTCTGGTGCTTCCTCTCGAGTGGAGACGGGTATGTCGGGGAACTTCTTGAGTTGCAGCAAGGGTGTGAAGGGTCCTTTGGAAGTTCCAAAGGTTAGGTGTGATTAGCCTTGAGACGCCTCAGCGGAAATGGGCCTCATCACGCCTGGAGGTGAGAACCTCCTGGATTTTCTCGAGTTGCGGCAGGTGCTCTCAACTTACAAAGGGCACAATAGGGACCCGCTCTGTTGGCCTTAGGAAAGGCCAGTCCCCATGCGAGTTGCTCGGGGGCCTCTCGGGATTCCTCTCCCGACGATGCCGGGGCCTAAGACCTTGTGTGGAGTCGGTGCTGGAACCTGAGGATTCCTCTCCAGTGCTGACATGGATCTTGGGGTACTTCTGGAGTCTCCCCAGGGGAGTCAGTCCTGGTCTCGAGTTTGGGTATGCACGTGCGCTTTCCTCCCGAGCTCTAGCAGCATTGTCACGCTTCCCTTCGCGTGGAACAAGGGATCAGTGGCTTTCCCTCGAGGGTTTACCACGACGCTTTCCACGAGGCTTTCCCACAGGGCTTTCCCTCGTGGCAACCGTGGTGTGAGTCGATCCTCGGCTTGTAAAGTGGAGGCAGTGCCAGGAAAACAGTTTTCCCTGGAATGGACTGAGACATCTTGGGGACTCTGGGAATGGTGGCACGACCCTGGAGTTCCTCTCGCCTTTCCTGTGGAGAGCGCCTCCTCTTGAGATGCGCCAGGAACGCCAGGAATTCTTTCCTGTCTACGCAGGGAAAGGATCCCTCCTCTCGAGCTAGGAGGCGGAAACGGGGCTCCTCTGGATGTGGGCGGGTCTCTGGTGCTTCCTCTCGTGTGGAGACGGAGTATGTCGGTGAACTTCTTGAGTTGCAGCAAGGGTGTGATGGACCCTTTGGAAGTTCCAGAGGTTAGGTGTGATTAGACTCGAGACGCCTCAGCGGAAATGGGCCTCATCTCGCCTGCAGGGGAGAACCTCCTGGATTTTTCTCGAGTTTCAGCAGGTGCTCTCCAGTTACGACCGGGACTTATGTAACCCGCTCTGGTCCACTCAGGAAATGCCAGTCGACTTGCGAGTTGCTAAGGGGCCTCTCGGGATTCCTCTCCGGTCGATGACGGGGCCTAAGACCTTGTTTGGAGTCGGTGCCCGAACCTGAGGTTTCCTCTCCAGTGCTAACATGGATCTTGGGGTACTACTGGAGTCTCCACAGGGGAGTCATCTTCGTCTCCAATGGGGGCATGCGCGTGCGCTTTTCTCCCGAGCATTAGGAGCAGAGTCAATTTTCCCGTTGGGTTGATCAAGGGGTTTCTTGTTTTCCCTCGAGGCTTTCCCACGAGGCTTTCCACAGGGCTGTCCCACGTGCCACCATCGTGTGTGTCGGTCCTCCGCGTGAACGTCGAGGCAGTGCAGGGTAAACAAGTTCCTCTGGAAAGGACTGAGACATCTGGGGGACTCTTGGAATGGTGGAACGACCCTGGAGTTCCTCTCACCTTTCTTGTGGAGCGTGCCTCCTCTTGAGATGCGACAGGTACGACAGGAATTCTTTCCCGGCCAATCAGGGAAAGGATCCCTCACATTGAGCTAGGAGGGGGAATTGGGGCTCCTCTGGATGTGGGTGGTACCCTGGTGATTCCTATGTAGTGGCGACGGGTCTCTCGTGGAACTTCTTGAGTTGCAGCTATGGTGTGAAGGACCCTTTGGAAGTTCCAGAGGTTAGGTGTGATTAGCCTCGAGACGTCTCAGTGGAAATGGGCTTCATCTCGCCTGAAGGGGAGAATCTCCTTCATTTTCTCGAGTTGTGGCAGGTGCTCTCGACTTACGACGGGGACCTCAGGGACCCGTTCTGTTGGCCTTAGGAAAGACCAGTTCCCATGTGAGTTGCTAGAGGGCCTCTCGGGATTCCTCACCGGTAGATGCCGGGGCCCAAGACCTTGTGTGGAGTGGGGGCCAGAACCTGAGTATTCCTCTCCAGTGCTGACATGTTTTTTGGGATACTTCTGAAGTCTCCCAAGGGGAATCAGTCCTCGTCTCGAGTGGGGGCATGCGCATGCCCCTTCCTCCCGAGCTGTAGCAGCAGTGTCATGCTTCCCGTCGCGTGGATCAATGGATCTGTGGCTTTTCCTCTAGGCTTTTCCTAGAGGCTTTCCCACGAGGCTTTCCCACAGGGCTGTCCCCCGTGCCACCGTGGTGTGAGGCGATCCTCGGCATGAAAGTTTAGGCACTCTGTAAAAACAAGATCCTCTGGAATGGACTGAGACATCTGGGGACGCTTGAAATGGTGGCACGACCATGGAGTTCCTCTCTCCCTTCCTGTGGAGAGCGCCTCCACCTGAGATGCGACGGGAATGCCGGAAGTTCTTTCCCGACCAAGCAGGGAAAGGATCCCTCATCTCTAGCTAGGAGGATGAAACGGGGCTACTCTGGATGTGGGCAGGACCCTCGTGTTTCCTCTCGAGTGGAGATGGGAATGTCGGGGAACTTCTTGAGTTGCAGCAAGGGTGTGAAGGACCCTTTGGAAGTTCCAGAGATTAGATGTAATTAGCCTCGAGACACCTCATTGGAAATGGGCCTCATCTCGCCTGGAGGGGAGAACCTCCTGGATTTTCTCGAGTTGCGGCAGGTGCTCCCGACTTACGACGGGGACGTCAGGGACCCGCCTCTGGTGGCTTCATCAAAGGCCAGTCCCCATGCCAGATGCTGGGGGGCTTCTCTTGATAACTCTCCTGTTGATGCCCGGGCCGAACAACTTGTGTGGTTCGGGGCCGGAACCTGAGGTTTCCCTCTGCAGTGCTGACATGGATATTGGGGCTCTTCTGGAGTCTCCCCTGGAGAGTCAATCCTCCTCTCAAGTGAGGGCACGCACGTGTGCTTTCCTCCCGAGCTGTAGCAGCAGGGTCACGCTTCCCGTCGTGTGGATCAAGGGATCTGTGGCTTTCCCTGGAGGCTTTCCACGAGGCTTTCTCACAGGGCTTTCCCTCGTGCCACCGTGGTGTGAGTTGATCCTCAGCGTGAAAGTCGAGGCAGTGCAGGGAAAACAGGTTCCTCTGGATTGGACTGATGCTGGGAGCCAGTATGAGGACTCCCGTCCGTGATAACGTCATGAGGAAGAAAACTGACATAGGCATGGTGTGTTCAGACTTCAGGGACCCCTCTGGAAGTTCCTACGCACATACCCCAACAAAAATCTGCCGGCTTTTTTGCTCTGCTTTTCCACTCTTCTGACATTTTCTGGAAAAAGTCAATTCAGGGCTTTAGTCTTCAGCATTTGAAAGAGTGTTTCAATCCAAAACCCCTCTGAATGCTTTCTAGCCTGCCTGCAGGACTCGTACAGCTGGGCATGTGATTGTTTGAGGCCTCCTTTCCCCAGGAGGCACAGGAAGCTTAAAGCATCCTAGGAATGTAGGGGCATCCGAGGAGTCAAAATCTTTATAATAGGACTGATTAAAAGTTTCATTTTTTGGGTCAATGCTTGCTGCTAAATTTTCATATCCTTTATTTTTAGATAGAGTTGGTATATTAAAAAAACAAGTAGTAGACCTGGTATTAGGAACATTAGATCTTTGAGTTAAGTACCTTCTTTGTTATAACCCACTGCACCTTTGTTTTATAGAGATGTAACTTTAATGCTTTAAGGAAATGCAGATTAAAGAAAAACACTTCAGAGGAACAAAATTAACATTCATTAAGGAAGAGAGCCAAAAAGTGTTTAACAAGCCTCTTGGCCAGAAGATAATGTAAATCACCAGAGACCTTTTGTATACAAAATGATGTACAGAAAGAGTCTGGGGTGCAAACGCTACATAATTTTGTGTTACCCATTGAACTCCATGTTTTATCAAAAGTATAAAAGGCTTTATGAACAATAAAGGATGGGGCCAGTTTCTCGGACCAGTTTCTCGAACTAGTCTCTCGGCCTGGTTTCTTGAGACTCAGGCTCCCCCGTGTCTTTTTCTCTCTTTCTTCTTCTCTCCCTTTCCTTCTCTCTGCTTTTTACTTTAACTTCAGGCTGAATCTCCACCAGGGCGCGGAGGCTCGCCAGGTCTCTACTTACTTGCCTGGCTGTTAAAGACCTGCACGAAAGGGAGCTTAAGGTGAGGCACCCTTAGATATTCAAGCAGGGGCTGGTGGCCCAACGTAGATGGTGAAAATTCTTTGCCTGGAATTTTATTGGCCTTCCACGTAAACCAAGATATTCAGCCCTTTTCCTCCAGTTAATCTTCTTACTACACTATAATTTCTTAATCTAATCTTACATAATAAATAAAAAAGACTTTCCACGACAACGCCGTCCATCCGTCGAATTCCCTGGATCCAGCGGGGCTGGACCCCGGCAGACTGGAGATATCTGGGGGACTCTTGGAATGGTGGCATGACCCTGGAGTTCCTCCGCCTTTCCTGTGGAGAGCGCCTCCTCATGAGATGCCGACGGGAACACCGGGGAATTCTTTCCCGAACATGCAGGGAAAGGATACCTGACCTCGAGGTATGAGGCGGAAACGGGGCTCCTCTGGATGTGGGCGGGATTCTCGTGCTTCCTCTCGAGTGGAGTCAGGTATGTCGGGGAACTTCTTGAGTTGCAGCAAGGGTGTGAAGGACCCTTTGAAGTTCCAGATGTTAGGTATGGTTAGCCTCGAGACGCCTCAGAGGAAAAGGGCCTCATCTCGCCTGGAGGGGAGAACCTCCTGGATTTTCTCGAGTTGCGGCAGGTGCTCTTGACTTACTACGGGGACCTCAGGGAACCGCTCTGGTGGCCTCAGGAAAGGCCAGTCCCCATGCGAGTTGCTCTGGGGCCTCTCGGGATTCCTCTCCCGTCGATGCCGGGCCTAAGACCCTGTGTGGAGTCGGTGCCGGAACCTGAGGTTTCCTCTCCAGTGCTGACATGGATCTTGGGGTACTTCTGAAGTCTCCCCAGGGGAGTTAGTCGTCGTCTTGTGTGGGGGGCATGAACGTGCGCTTTCCTCCCGAGCTGTAGCAGCAGTGCAACGCTTCCCTTCGCGTGGATCAAGGGATCTGTGGCTTTCCCTCGAGGCTTTCCCACGAGGCTTTCCCACAGTGCTGTCCCATGTGCCATCGTGGTGTGAGTCGATCCTCGGCTAGAAATTCGAGGCAGTGCAGGGAAATCAGGTTTCCCTGAAATGGACTAAGACATCTGGGGGACTCTGGGAATGGTGGCACGACCCTGGAGTTTCCTCTCGCCTTTCCTGTGGAGAGCACCTCCTCTTGAGATGCGACAGGAACGCCCGGAATTCTTTCCCGACCACGCAGGGAAAGGATCCCTCCTCTCGAGCTAGGAGGCGGAAACGGGGCTCCTCTGGATGTGGGCCGGTCTCTGGTGCTTCCTCTCGAGTGGAGACGGGTATGTCGGGGAACTTCTTGAGTTGCAGCAAGGGTGTGAAGGGTCCTTTGGAAGTTCCAAAGGTTAGGTGTGATTAGCCTCGAGACGCCTCAGCGGAAATGGGCCTCATCTCGCCTGGAGGGGAGAACCTCCTGGATGTTCTCAAGTTGCGGCAGGTGCTCTCGACTTACGACGGGGACCTCAGGGACCCGCTCTGGTGGCCTCAGGAAAGGCCAGTCCCCAA
>NW_017217210.1:0-12688 GCF_001704415.2 Capra hircus | reverse complement strand
GGTGCTGCGGTTCATGGGGTGGCAAAGAGTCGGACACGACTGAGTGACTGAACTGAACTGAACTGAATTAACAGGTAGCGGATTTCTTTTGGGGGTGATGAAAATGTTCAGAAACATCTCAGTGGTGACGGTTACACTACCTGGTGAGTGTACTCGAAGCTGCTGATGGTACATTTGAACATAGTTAATATTTGTTTGTTTGTTCAGTGCTTAGTCACGTCCAACTCTTTCTCACCCATGGACCCCTGGCCGGGGCTTGTCCTGCTTTCCTGTCCTTCAACCATCTCCTGGAGTTTGCTCAAACTCATGTCCATTGAGTTGTGAGGCCATCCAACCATCTCATCCTCTGTCATTCCCTTCTCCTTCTGCCTTCAATCTTTCCCAGCATCAGGGTCTTTTCCAATGAGTCATTTCTTCGCATCAGGTGACCAAAGTATTGGAGCTTCAGCTTCACATCAGTCCTTCCAATGAATATTTGGCGTTGATCTCCTTTATGTTATGCTAATTGTATCTCACTTTTCAAAGCATGTCCAGGCAGCATCCCAGAGCTTCTGATTTCACAGTTCTGGGGTGAGGCCTCTTGCAAAGCTTCCCAGGTGATTCCAACATGCAGCTGGGACTGACTGAAGACCACTGGCTGGATGGGCGTTCCAACAGCAGCAACTGAGGGTGGGCAGCCCTGAACGAGGGGAATGGAACTTAGGAAGGGGAAAGGGCAGCTGTAGCGGGTGGACTCTGTGTCTTTGCTATTCAGCCTCCAGGTTCCAGCAGCATCCGTCCACCTGGGAGCTTGTCAGAAATGTTGTCCCCCCTGTAGCCCCACCCCAGACCTTCAGATCTGTTATCTGACTTTCAACAAGAGCCCCGTGGTTTGCTACTCACTGAATCCCAGAAGTGTAGGAGCAACCACATGGCCTCTCCAACATCAGCTGTCATCCAGTGGGTTATTGTTCCTCCCACTGAGACGAAGGGTTTCTACCATCCATCTGGTTTCAGAATTGCTGGTGGGAAGAAAGTTGATCACGTTCCTATCCTTCTCTCTGAGAACCTCCGGCATCTCACAGCTCTGCACAATCATCCCAGGGTTTCATACACATTCCTGTCTCAAATTCTTTGAAAAATGAAAGCGAAAGTGAAGTAGTTCAGTCGTGTCTGACTCTTGGCGACCCTACAAACTGTAGCTTGCCAGGCTCCTCCATCCATGGGATTCTCCAGGCAAGAACACTGAAGTGGGTTGCCATTTTCTTCTCCAGGGTATCTTCCTGACCCAGGGATCGAACTCAGGTCTCCCACAGTGCAGGCAGAACTCTTTACCCTCTGAGCCACCAGCGAATCCCAAAGTGAAAGGGAACTCGCTCAGTCCTGTCTGACTCTTTGCAACCCCATGGACTGCTACCTACCAGGCTCCACCATCTATGGGATTTTCCAGGCAAGAGTACTGGTGCAGGTTGCTATGTCCTCCTCCAGGAGATCTTCCCGGACCAGGGATTGAACCAGGGTCTCCCAAATTGTAGGCAGACACTTTACCGTCTGAACCACCAGGGAAATCTCTTTGGAAAATGGAACTCTTTTAAAAGGACCCCCTTACGACGACTGATGCTGGATGCTCGCATGCAAGGGTGATCTGGGAACTTCTGCTCCAGGACAGTTTGGAATCTTGTGGACCTGCTGCATCCAGTAAACCTTCAGAGACTGCCTTGAATGTTGTGAGGCTCCTAGGAGCATCCACAGAAACCGAGAGGCGACAGGCAACAAAGTTCCCGAAATGTGACTGTTTTAAGAAAGACAGGGGCAGCGGGCCAGTGGTGAAGACGTCCCCTTCTAAGGCAGGGGTGTGGGCTCAACCCCTGGTCGGGGGTCCTAAGGTCCCACACACCAGAACAGCCAGAACAACCCCAAACACAAAACAGAAGGAATGTTGTAACAGATTCAATAAAGATTTTCAAAGCTCGGTCCACATCAAAAAAAAAATACAGGAAGAGATGTTGGAGGTGGACAGGGTTCCTCACTCAAGATGATTCTGTGTCATCCCAAGTCAGGAAAAGTAAAATGTCAGCCTCAGTAAGGCTAAACCAGAAAGGTCAGGTTTTCTATCACTGGACATGTTCCTGACAAAAGTCTCAACTCCTCACTCATCTCCCAGCACCCTGACTTGTTTCTATCAAATTCCTTCAGGTGACGTTCATCCCAATGAATAATGTCTAAGAAAAAGTTTAACATGTGGTTTTGAAATCCATCCTGAGATGAACTCAATTTCTATAAAGAATGAAACTCCCCAGACAGGAAAGAAAGCTCATGAACTTGGTGGGGGCGGGGGGGGGGCAGGGTGGTGGTGGTAAAAATGTCAACAGCCCTCTTTGTCCTATTGACAGACTTTCCCTCCCCTCTGTATTTCTCTGAATATCTGATAAATCATACTCAAATTTGCTTTTCTGGAAATGGCTTGAAATAGCGATGTATGTTTTAACCCAAAGCGATTTCATTCAAGCAATTGTGTGGACGGGGAACTCAGAGGCCAGAGATGAGCCTGGTTCCAGTAAGGAGCTGACGAAAAATGACTTTCCTGTTCTTTGCATCAATCTCTTAATATTAGCTCATAGATGGGACAAGGACTAGATTTGTAGACCCTTCTTAAACCAAAGCTTTCACTTCTGCCAACAATTTCATGAATTGATAACAATAACCATAATAATAAAAAAGAGGGGGACGATTTTTTTCTATTTTAATACATTCAAAAGAAGAATTTCCAACCCGAGCCCTTTTTTTGAACTCAGTTCATTGCCACAGATTCAACGGTTCCATGAAACAAGTGGTCTGCAAACAAGCAGTACTAACAGACAAATGAGCTGAAGCAAATACAGTGAGGCGAAATGATGTTCATAGCCATTAGCCTCCAAGGCATCGAGGAAAAAAAAATTTTTTTAAGCCTTTATTGTGAGAAAATTAACATCTGCTTATTTATTTATTTCCTGGATAGAGAACATATGTCAGGGTGTCTTTCTGTTCAACGTGCGTTTGGGGCCGCATTCCTGGGAACACGCACCGTTCCCCAGTTGAGTTTTTGGAAGGATCTGAGAGCTCTCACCTGTGGCCCAGATGCAGCCATCACCTGGTTTTGTTGGGTTCTATTGGGTCACTATTGCCAGATTCCCTCTTCCTGGGGTCTAAAATCACTGCGGATGGTGACTGCAGCCGTGAAATCAGAAGACGATGGCTTCTTGGTGGGATAGCTATGATAAATCTAGACAGTGTGTTGAAAAGCCAGAGATGTTACTCCGCCAACAAGGGTCCATATAGTCAAGGCTTTGGTCTTTCCAGTGGTCACGTACGGTTGTGAGAGCTGGACTGTCAAGAAGGCAGAACTCCCCCAAATTGATGCCTGTGGTGCTGGAGAAGACTCCGAGAGTCCCTTGGACAACAAGGAGATCAAAACAGTCAATCTTAAGGGAAATGGACCCTGAACGCTCATTGGAAAGACTGACGCTGAAGCTGAAGCTCCAGAACTTTGGCCACCTAATGCAAAGAACAGATTCATTGGAAAAGACCCTGATGCTGGGAAAGATTGAAGGCAGGAGGAAAAGAGGGCATCAGAAGATGAGGTGGCTGGATGGCATCGTTGCTGCAATGGACATGAACTTGGGCAAACTTCGGGAGATAGTGAAGGACAAGGAAACCTGGCATGCTGCAGTCCATGGGGTTGCAATGAGTCAGAAATGACTGGGTGACTGAACAACAACTTTGGTTTACAGCCCTGCTTGCTCATTTGCTGTCTGTGCTCCTTTCACGGCACACAGCAGTTGTGTAGCTATGACAGAGACCAGCAAATCCTGAAGTAGCCAGCGTCTGGCCCTTTACAGAATACTTATGCAAGTGAGGTGGTTCCTGCCTGCACTCCACGCAGGAGAACACATCCAGTGGGATGGAATCGGACTTAACCACCCCCATCCACCTGCGCTTCAAGCTGGCTGTGCCCCACGGCCGACTTTGGAAGGGCTTCAGGCATCATCTCGGAGCAGACCGTGCTTCCAGCATCCCTGCCTTCTGTATCACCGCCTGGGCTCCACGGGTGCACACGGACCCCAGCAAGCGACCGAAAACCACCGCTCCCCGGCAGAGTTTCCTTGCCATCACACTCGCCGTTTATCTGAGAACGTCTGAGAACGCAGCTGCCAGGCTTCCTGCCAACAGCCTCAATGAGCCCCTGATTGTTGCACAAAGAAGCTCTCCAAGTGGCAAAGAAGGCGTGACAGTGGTTACCACGTCTGCCATTCCTCCCAAGCAGCAGGAAAGATATACTCCCCGCGTGAGCCATCAGACCAAAGCCTTCCTGACAACATCAACGAGGCGAGCAAGCCAGCAAGAAGGGGGAAACCTCTTCCTGATGTTTCTTTTATTTCTCATCACAGGGTTGAAATTGAGGCCCCTGACAATCCCGCCTTGTGGCCAGGGGTGTCTTGGTGATGAAGAATTACCTGCCTGCCACCTGCCCCCAGGGACTGATGAAGGACCAGACAGGAGATGCAGAACCATCAGGCAGAGGGACCTCACCTAATAGGCTCGTCCTGCCTTCTCTGATGAGGGTGAGGAAGGGCGTGCAGCGGGCAGCCCATTGTTTTCCCCGCGACTTATTGAGAAAAATTGACCTGCTCGGGTCTCCAGCTGTCTCCGTTGTGTCTGATCCAGGCTGTTTCTGCAAAGCTTGTCCTCTGCTCACATGTTGAAATCAGGCCAAAGGCCCGAGGATGGCAGGTCTCAGGCAGATGGCGTGGAATCAGGCTGGAGGCGTAACAGAGCTGCTGGGACACCAGCAGGCTTTTACACCCCAGTTCAAGACCCAGTCTGAGGACTGCAAGCGTGAGTTATCCCACACCCGAAGCCCTGTGCACATTTCACCACCCCCTGCACGCTCAAATCTGGCACTTTAGCCTTCTGTGTTTTGCTCATCCTCCAACTGCCTGCGTGCTAAGTCGTTTGAGTTGCCTCTGACTCTTGTGACATAAGGACTGTAGCCCACCAGGCTCCCCTGGGCTTCCCTGCTGGCTCAGCAGGAAAGAAGCAGCTGCAATGCAGGAGCTACAGGAGACGCAGGTTCAATCCTTGGGTGGGGAAGATCCCCTGGAGGAGGGCATGGCAACCCACTCTAGTATTCTTGCCTGGAGAACCCCAAGGATGGAGGAGCCTGGTGGGCTACGGTCCATGTGTTCACAGACAGTCAGATAACGGCAGCAACTCAGCATGCATGGACTGTAGCCTGCCAGGCTCCTCTGTCCATGGGATTCTCCCAGGCAAGAATACTGGAGTGGGCTGTCACTTCCTCCTCCAGGGGATCTTCCAGACTCAGGGATCAAACCCACGTCTCTCATGTCTCCTGCATGGGCAGAAGGGATCTTTACCACTAGCGCCACCTGGGAAGCTGACTACTCAACTCCAGCCTGTACCACTTCCCATGGGGTGGCCATCAATCTGGAGCAATAATAAAGAAGGCAAATAAAACTCACAGCTTTCCGGTGACCAGCTAGCTTTCCACGTGTAAAATGTGTATAGTAGTGTTCTGCCCTTGCAAACTTCCAGTGGAAAAATTATTTACCTTTTGAATATGCAGGTATGCTGGTTAAAGGGAATAACATCTATTTTGGGCATCACAAACAAACACAAACGGGAACCTGAGGTCAGCGTCCACAATCTGGGCATGTCTGATGAATTTTCTGTGAATTCTGGATCGTGCTGTTTTTTTTTTTTTAATTTTAATTTTTACTTTATTTTACTTTACTGTATTGGTTTTGCCATATATTGTATTTCAAAAATAATCCTATAGGTAATAATAGCCACTAGCTCCCCAGGTGTCTTAGTGGTAAAGAATCCACCTGCCAATGCAGGAGACCTGGGTTCGATCCCTGGGTGGGGAAGATTCCCTGGAGAAGGGCATGGCAACCCACTCCAGTCCTCTTGCCTGGAGAATCCCACAGACAGAGGAGCCTGGAGGCTACAGTCCATGGGGTTGCCAAGAGTCAGACACGACTAAGTGACTAACATGTCAGTGTTCTCAATGCCAGGAAGTTACCTGTAGTTACTAACTCAGTCTTCCCTGAAGCCCTGAGGCAGGAATCATCACTATTAGCATTTTAGGGAAGGCACTCAAGCAGACCCAAGCAGTAAGTGGAGACGGGGCTGCAAGCAGGCAGAGTGGCTTTGAGGCCCTGTTCTTAAACCCTCTTTGTATTCAGGACAACCCAGGTGTCCTCAGCTCGGCCCTGCTGATGTCTGGGGCCCGGTGACCCTCTGCTGTGGGGTGTCCTCTGCCAGTGGGCATCCTGTGCCCTGTTGGGTGTCGAGCAGTGCCCCTTCCTTGATAGTAGCTGCTCCCTCCCCACTGGTGAAAATAACCAGCCAATTGGAGGAGGAGCTCCAATTGGACCAGCCAGTTGTCTACTGGCGGGGGAAGGGGAAACAGGAATGCAGAATGGCCCATGTTTTCAAAACACTGAAGTTTAAGATGCATATGTGTCTGTGTGCACACGTGTGCACGCACTGAGTCACTTCAGTTGTGGTCCGGACTCTTTGCAACCCCATGGACTGTAGCCCTCCAGGCTCCTCTGTCCTTGGGATTCTCCAGACAAGAATACTGGAGCGGGTTGCCATGCCCTCCTCCAAGGGATCTTCTTGACCCAGGAAGGCTCAAACCCACATCTCATGTCTCCTGCATTGACAGGCAGATTCTTTACCACTAGCACCAGCCGGGAAGCCCCACGTCAGGGTATTCTTCAGAATCAGAACTGTCAGCTGAGATGTGTGCAGGGACCAAGCAGGTCACATGAAACAAGGGAGGAGGTTCGTAGTAAGCAGAGTTTCAGTTGGCTGTACGATGATCTGTCTAGTTACTATACAGTTGAGAGCAGTTATTGGATGCTTGCTCAGTTGCGCCTGACTCTTTCTGACCTCAAGGACTGTAGCTCTCCAGGCTCCTCTGTCCCTGGGATTCTCCAGGCAAGAATACCGGAGTGGAGAATTTCCTTCCCCTTCTCCTTAGAACAATAGAGAGGGCGAAAAAAACGACTTGCAGGAATTACCTTCGGCCCGAGGGTTGCCTTTTTGTGATTCCAGTTTCTTCACCTTGGTGTATTGACCTGTGAGTCTGGGTGAGTCTTTGCATCATTGGTGGTGGGGTGCCGTTCTGTGCATTGTAAACTGTTGAGCAGCAGCGATGTTCTCAACCCACCAAATTTCAGTCTCACCCCCCAACTCGGTCCCAGTTCTGACAACACAAAATGGGTCCAAACATTGCCCAGTGTCCCCAGAGAGGACAGAGAAACCCCTGAGATGAACCACATTAGAGTACCAACCCTTGGTTATTTCTGAGCTGCAGACACGGTGATTGCATATGGTCCAACCTGTGTTTGCAGCGAGCCTCTCAGCTTGAATGATAGGTTAGCTTTTCAGGCGGGACAGCATGGGGGTAGGTCACATATAAGGACAAGTGGAGACACAGGGGCCTGTTGAGACCCAGGAATTCTCTCTGTGCAGTAGTCTCGAAGACACCCCCATTCCGGACAGACGAAAAGAGAACCGTGTGGTTTGTGGACTTCAAAATCACAGTGTTTCAAAACACACATACGGATGAAGTGTCCACCAGGAAGGCTGAAGCTGGACCTTGACGCGGGCCCAAGCAGTTTCTTGAAGGCTGAAACCAACAATAGACTCCAACCAGCTTGTTCCTTGCCCACCACGACATGCCAAGTTCAGCACGAAAGAGACCTTCGATCGCAACAGACTCTTTCGCATCCCTGATGAACCTCCCGGTCGGGCCGTGGACTCTGGTTCCGAGTCTCACCTGTGCCACGTGGCTGAATGTGAAGTGACCCATGTGGTCAAAGGGCACCTGTGACTCAGGGTGAAGACGCACCATCCTGAGTCCTCATTAGGGCAAGGCAAGCCCATTAAAAGGCGCCACTGTTCCATCCGGCCGCCGGCATCTAATGAGGAAAACCAAAGAGAAAGCAGCTCCCCTCCTGGGAGGTCTTCCGTTGGGACAATACAGGGCCTCATTAGTGAGCTCTCTCTGTCACAGAGCGAGAGCTTGGACGGATGGCAGGGCTCGGCGGGGCATCGCTACGTGCAGCTGGTGCGTGTCACAGTGACGGCCCCCAGGTCGAGTGTGTTAACCGCAGACCCCACGCGTGTCGCTGTTGACCCCATTCTTCATGTCTCGGTAGCCTGCCTGTGCTAAATAACAGTGCCAGAGGATGCACTATCTTCTAATTTTATTTTTCAGTTGATGAAACTGGAGCCTATTCTACAGAGTGAAGTAAGTCAGAAAGAAAAATACCAATACAGTATATTAATGCATATACATGGAATTTAGAAAGATGGTAATGACGACCCTATATGCAAGATAGCAAAAGAGACACAGATAAAAAGAACAGAGTTTGGGCTCTGTGGGAGAAAGCGAGGGTAGGATGATGAGAGATAATAGCATTGAAATATGTTTATTACCATATGTGAAATAGATCACCAAGGCAAGTTTGATGCATGAAGCAGGGCACTCAAAGCCAGTACTCTGGGAGAACCCAGAGGGATGAGGTGGGGAGAGAGGTGGGAGGGGGGTTTGGGATGAGGGACACATGTACACCCATGGCTGATTCATGTCTGCTGCTGCTGCTGCTAAGTCGCTTCAGTCGTGTCCGACTCTGTGCAACCCCAGATTCATGTCAGTGTATGGCAAAAACCACTACAATATTGTAAAGTAATTAGCCTCCAGTGAGAGCTGGACTATAAAGAAAGCTGAGCGTCAAAGAATGGATGCTTTTGAACTGTGGTGCTGGAGAAGACTCTTGAGAGTCCCTTGGACTGCGAGGAGATCCAACCAGTTCATCCTAGAGGAGATCAGTCCTGAATATTCGTTGGAAGGACTGATGCTGAAGCTGAAGCTCCAATCTTTTGGCCACCTGATGCGAAGAACTGACTCAATGGAAAAGACCCTGATGCTGGAAAAGACTGAAGGTGAGAGGAGAAGGGAAGGACAGGGGATGAGATGGTTGGATGGCATCACCGACTTGATGGACATGAGTTTGAGCAACCTCTGAGAGTTGGTGATGGACAGGGAAGCCTGGAGTGCTGCGGTCCATGGGGTCGCAAAGAGTTGGATACGACTGAATGACTGAACAGAACTGAACTAAAACAAATACATTAATTAAAATAATTTTTCTCGGAGTTATAGTCGCTTTGCAATGTTTTTTAGTTTCTGCTGTACAGCAGAGTGAGTCAGCTTGCACATACACGTATCACTTCAGTTCAGTTCAGTCGCTCAGTCGTGTCCGACTCTTTGCGACCCCATGAATCGCAGCACGCCAGGCCTCCCTGTCCATCACCAACTCCCGGAGTTCACTCAGACTTACGTCCATCGAGTCGGTGATGCCATCCAGCCATCTCATCCTCTGTCGTCCCCTTCTCCTCCTGCCCCCAATCCCTCCCAGCATCACATGTATCCCCTCTTTGTTTGGATTTCCTTCCTGTTTCGGACACCACGGAGCATTGAGTAGAGTTCTCTGAGCTGTGTAGTAGGTTCTCATTAGATGTTTATTTTATGCGTACTATGAATACTTTGTATATGTCAGTCTCAATCTCCCAAGTCAGCCCACGCCTTCCCCGCGTGCTGTCCCTATGTTTGTTCTCCATGTCTGCATCACTATTTCTGCTTTGCACATATGTCCATCTGTACCGTGTTTCTAGATTCCACATATATGCATTCGTATACAATATTTCCTTCTCTCTTGCTGACTCACTTCACTCTGTGTCAGTGTCTAGGTCCAACCACATCTCTGCAAATGACCCAGTGTGGTTAGTTTCTATGGCAGAATATTATTCCATTGTGTGTATGTACCACATCTTCCTTCCACTCCTCTGTTGACATTTAAGTAGCTTCAGTTCAGTTCAGTTCAGTTCAATCGCTCGGTCGTGTCCGACTCTTTGCAACCCCAACCCCACAGACTGCAACATGCCAGGCCTCCCTGTCCATCACTGACTCCCAGAGTTTACCCAAACTCATGTCCATCGAGTCGGAGATGCCATTCAACCATCTCATCCTCTGTCATCCCCTTCTCCTCCCGCCTTCAATCTTTCCCAGCATCAGAGTCTCTTCAAGGGAGGCAGCTCTTCGAATCAGGTGGCCAAAGGATTGTAGTTTCAGCTTCAACATCAGTCCTTCCCTGGAACACTCAGGACTGATCTCCTTTAAGTAGCTTAGGTATTGTGACTAGTGTGGCTGTGAACATTTGGGACGTGTGTGTGTTTCTTTGAATTATCGTTTTCTCAGGGTATGTGTCCATCAGTGGGATTGTTGGGTCATGTGCTTTTTCGTTCTGCTTTTAGTTTTTACAGGGCCCTCCATTACTGCTCTCCATCATGGCTGCCCAATTTACAGTCCCACCAACAGTGCAGGAAGGTACCCTTTTTTCCACACCCTCTCCAGCATTTATTGTTTGTAGATGATTTCGTAATGGCCATTATGACTGGTGGGAGGAGATAAGGCATTGTAGTTCTAACCTTTTTGATGGAAAAATAAGTCAATGAAGAAAAAAAAAATCACACACTTTTGGTAAAATTTACATGTGTTCTCAGTTTTTAAAGTCTTATATACCATTTAAATCAGTGTCTTATGCATGTTCCTCCGTCTTATTAAAAGCTCTTTCGTTGCTATTATAATGTGGACAGTAACTTTATTGAATTCGCTATTTTATATCAACACCGTAATAGACCTAGTGTTATAAGAAATGAAAGAGACGTGCCATGTGCTATGGATCCAGGTTCCTGCAATAGCATTAGTTTGCAAAGCTGGAGTATACCAGGCTATCGATAGAATCAACATGCTGAGTGTTTCCATTACTACAGGAGTCCCTCATGTTATCCTCTGATATCAATATCAACACCTGGTTCCTTCCTGCTCCCACCTTCTTCTTAACCCCTGGAAACCACTAATTTATTCTCCATTTCCACAGTACTGTTTTTTCAGGAAAATTATGCACATGGAATCATGACCTTTGGGACTGGTTTTTTTGCATTCAGCCTACTTCTCCGGCGGTTCATGAGATTGTCCTGTGTATCAATAATTAGCTCCTTCTTATTTCTGGATACTATTCCACATTTTTAAAAGCCATCAACCCACTGAAGGAAAACTGACTTGTTTCACATTTTGACTAATACAAATAAAGCTGCTTTAAACATTTGTACATAGGTTTTTATGTGAGCATAAGTCTTCATTTCTCTGGGATGAATGCCCAGGAGTGAAATTGCTGGTTTCTAGGTTAGTTGCATGGTCAGTTATTTAAAAAACTATTGATTCGTTTTCCAGAATTTCAACGCTTTATATTTTTTACATTTTTCAGAGTTTCGAGGCTTTATATTTTTATATTTCCAATGATAATGTATGAGGGATTCCTATTCACTGCTTCCTTGCCAGTATTTACTATGGTCAATATTTTATTTCAGCCCTTTTATTGGGTGTATAGTGACAGCTTATTGTAGTTTTAATTTGCATTTCTCAACCTAGATAGCATATTGAAAAGCAGAGACATTACTTTGCCAACAAAGGTCCGTCTAGTCAAGGCTATGGTTTTTTCCTGTGGTCATGTATGGATGTGAGAGTTGGACTGTGAAGAAGGCTGAGCACCGAAGAATTGATGCGTTTGAACTGCTGTGGTGTTGGAGAAGACTCTTGAGAGTCCCTTGGACTGCAAGGAGATCCAACCAGTCCATTCTGAAGGAGATCAGCGCTGGGATTTCTTTGGAAGGAATGATGCTAAAAGCTGAAACTCCAGTACTTTGGCCACCTCATGCGAAGAGCTGACTCATTGGAAAAGACTCTGATGTTGGGAGGGATTGGGGGCAGGAGGAGAAGGGGACGACAGGGGATGAGATGGCTGGATGGCATCACCGACTTGATGCACATGAGTTTGGGTGAACTCCAGGAGTTGGTGATGGACAGGTAGGGCCTGGCGTGGTGCAATTCATGGGGTCGCAAAGAGTCGGACATGACTGAGCGACTGAATTGAACTGAACTGAACTGAATACCTAATAAGAGCATCTTTCTGTGGCTCTTATTTGCCATTTGTATGTTTTCTTCAGTGCAATGCCTGCCTGTTGGTTACTTAAACTTTATTCAGAATCCTGTTTTAGTTTTATTTATAGTGCTCTTAGCATATCTCTCTATATGAATTTTCAGTGGATTCTCCAGATAATACAAGTTTGTAACTATCCGTCTACTGATGTCAACATTTACCTACGTTAGTGCTCTGTAGAAGTCTTCCCTCTTTTCCTTCACCCACTTATATTACAATTATCTTATGCATTGTTTCATCGGACACTTAGAACCACACGAGACAATGTTCTAGGTTTTGCTTCAATGCTCAAATGTGATTTTTAGAAAACTCAAAAGGAGAAGAAATTTTAGTTTGCTGCTGGTACCACTTCTCTGAGATATTTTAGGTCCCGCCCAATCTTGAATCACACCTGAGCAAATATCCAAATCACCTTCATGTTGCTGTTTTAGTAGCTAAGTCATGTCTGACTCTTTGTAACCCCCTGGACCATAGCCCACCAGGCTCCTCTGTCCATGGACTTTTCCATGGCAAGAATTCTGGAGTGGCTTGCCATTTCTTTCTCCCAGGGGACTTCCTGGCCAGGAATCAAACCTGCC
>NW_017217209.1:0-22988 GCF_001704415.2 Capra hircus | reverse complement strand
GTTCCTGCCCACAGCCCCAACTCAGGGGAAGCAGCCCCTGAGGCAAGACCTGCTTGCTGGAGGAGCCTGCTGCGCCCCCGCCTGATAGGCGAGTGCACAGCCAGCAGGGAAGCGAGCCTCCTCGGGGAAGAGGAGGCAGCAAGTCCCCCGTCAAGCTGAAATCCCTGCTTACACGAAGCTAAGTGCGACTCCAGTACGGCAGATCTCTAGCTCTGTTCAGAGGCCCGATCTGGCAGAGTTCCTGGCACCAAGATGCTCTGCCATAGGCGAGCCTTGCGCAGACTTGCCTTGCTTTAAGGCTCCCTCCCCAGGAAGGAGCAGGCTGTGTGAGGCTCGGAAACGCCACTGGCGCCTTCCTGGCTTCAGCTCTACCCCTGCCTTGCCTTTGCACTTAGGTCCCAAGCGTCCTTGAGGAGGGCTTAGGGGCTGGTGGGTTGCACACTGCCAAGGGCTCCAGCAGTGAAAGCTCTGTCAGAGGGAAGCGAAGGGCAACAGCAGGGCTCCTTCAGCGGTTCCTTGGCCGCCCAGACAAAGCTCCGCACGGAGAGCACCAGGTTCCAAGGGCCCCTGGCTGGGTTTTGCATCCCCACACTCCCAGAGGCTGACTCCCGTGGGTGCCTAGAAAGTGTGTGAGAGACGTAGGTTCCCTAGCACTCTCCTCCCCAGCAGAGACATGTGCAGGTGGTTGGGGCCTGATCCTGCGTGTCTGGGTTCCCGCCCACAGCCCAACTCAGGGGAAGCAGCCCCTGAGGCAAGACCTGCTGGAGGAGCCCTGCGCACCCGCCTGATTGGCGAGTGCACAGCCAGCAGGGAAGCGAGCCTCCTCGGGAGAAGAGGAGGCAGCCGAGCCAGTCAAGAGAAAGCCCTGCTTGCACGGAGCTAAGTGCGCCTCCAGTACGGCAGAGCTCTAGCTCTGCTCAGAGCCCCGATCTGGCAGAGTTACCTGGCGCGAGGCTGCTCTGCCGGGGGCTCGCCTTGCCCCAGTCTTGCCTTGCTTTTAGGCTGCCTCTCCAGGAAGGAGCAGGCAGCAGGAGCCTGGGAGTCGCCACTGGCGCCTTTCTTGCCTCAGCTCCAATCCTGCCTTGCCTTTGCACTTAGGTCCCAGTCCTCCTTAAGGAGAGCTTTAGGGGCTGGTGGGTTGCACACTGCCAAGGGCTCCAGCAGTGAGAACTCTGTCAGAGGGAAGGGAAGGGCAACTGCAGGGCTCCTCCAGTGGTTTCTAGGCCGCTAGAATCAGCGCCGCACCGGAGAGCACCAGGCTCCCAGGGCCCCTGGCTGGGGTTTTCAGCCCCGCACACACGGAGGCTGATTCCTTGGGTGCCCAGAAAGTGTATGACAGACGTAGGTTCCCTTAGCACTCTCCTCCCCAGCAGAGACATGTGCAGGTGTTTGGGGCCTGATCCTGCGTGTCTGGGTTCCTGCCCACAGCCCCAACTCAGGGGAAGCAGCCCCTGAGGCAAGACCTGCTGGAGGAGCCCTGCCGCCCCCGCCCGATAGGCGAGTGCACAGCCAGCAGGGAAGCGAGGCTCCTCGGGGGAAGAGGAGGCAGCCCAGCCCCGTCAAGTTGAAAGCCCTGCTTGCACGGAGCTAAGTGCGCCTCCAGTACGGCAGAGCTCTAGCTCTGCTCAGAGCCCCGATCTGGCAGAGTACCTGGCGCGAGGCTGCTCTGCCGGGGGCTAGCCTTGCCCAGTCTTGCCTTGCTTTTAGGCTGCCTCTCCAGGAAGGAGCAGGCAGCAGGAGCCTGGGAGTCGACCACTGGCGCCTTTCTTGCCTCAGCTCCAATCCTGCCTTGCCTTTGCACTTAGGTCCCAGTCCTCCTTAAGGAGAGCTTAGGGGTTGGTGGGTTGCACACTGCCAAGGGCTCCAGCAGTGAAAGTTCTGGTCAGAGGGAAGCGAAGGGCAACAGCAGGGCTCCTTCAGCGGTTCCTTGGCCGCCCAGACAAAGCTGCCGCACGGAGAGCACCAGGTTCCAAGGGCCCCTGGCTGGGTTTTGCATCCCCACACTCCCAGAGGCTGACTCCGTGGGTGGCCTTAGAAAGTGTGTGAGAGACGGAGGTTCCCTAGCACTCTCCTCCCCAGCAGAGACATGTGCAGGTGGTTTGGGGCCTGATCCTGCGTGTCTGGGTTCCCGCCCACAGCCCCAACTCAGGGGAAGCAGCCCCTGAGGCAAGACCTGCTGGAGGAGCCCTGCGCGCCCGCCTGATAGGCGAGAGCACAGCCAGCAGTGTAGCGAGCCTCCTCGGGAGAAGAGGAGGCAGCCGAGCCCAGTCAAGAGGAAAGCCCTGCTTGCACGGAGCTAAGTGCGCCTCCAGTACGGCAGAGCTCTAGCTCTGCTCAGATCCCCGATCTGGCAGAGTTCCTGGCGCGAGGCTGCTCTGCCGGGGGCTAGCCTTGCCCAGACTTGCCTTGCTTTTAGGCTGCCTCTCCAGGAAGGAGCAGGCAGCAGGAGCCTGGGAGTCGACACTGGCGCCTTTCTTGCCTCAGCTCCAATCCTGTCTTGCCTTTGCACTTAGGTCCCAGTCCTCCTTAAGGAGAGCTTAGGGGCTGGTGGGTTGCACACTGCCAAGGGCCCCAGCGTGAGAATTCTGTCAGAGGGAAGGGAAGGGCAACTGCAGGGCTCCTCCAGCGGTTGCTTGGCCGCCCAGATTCAGCGCCACACGGAGAGCACCAGGATCCCAGGTCCCCTGGCTGGGGTTTTCAGCCCCGCACACACGGAGGCTGATTCCTTGGGTGCCCAGAAAGTGTGTGACAGCCGTAGGTTCCCCAGCACTCTCCTCCCCAGCAGAGACATGTGCAGGTGTTTGGGGCCTGATCCTGCGTGTCTGTGTTCCTGCCCACAGCCCCAACTCAGGGGAAGCAGCCCCTGAGGCAAGACCTGCTGGAGGAGCCCTGCGCCCCCGCCTGATAGGCGAGTGCACAGCCAGCAGGGAAGCGAGCCTCCTCGGGGGAAGAGGAGGCAGCCCAGCCCCGTCAAGTTGAAAGCCCTGCTTGCACGGAGCTAAGTGGGCCTCCAGTACGGCAGAGCTCTAGCTCTGCTCAGAGCCCCGATCTGGCAGAGTTTCTGGCGCCGAGGCTGCTCGGCCGGGGGCTCGCCTTGCCCAGACTTGCCTTGCTTTTAGTCTCCCTCCCCAGGAAGGAGCTGTCTGAGCGAGCCTGGGAGACGCCACTGGTGCCTTCCTTTCCTCAGCTCCAATCCTGCCTTGCCTTTGCACATAGGTGCCAGGCCTCGTTGGGGAGGGCTTAGGGGGTGGTTGGTTGCACACTGCCAAGGGCTTCAGCAGTGAGAGCTCTGTCAGAGGGAAGGAAGGGCAACTGCAGGGCTCCTCCAGCGGTTTCTAGGCCGCCTAGAATCAGCGCCGCACCGAGAGCACCAGGATCCCAGGGCCCCTGGCTGGGGTTTTTCAGCCCCGCACACACGGAGGCTGATTCCTTGGGTGCCCAGAAAGTGTATGACAGACGTAGGTTCCCTAGCACTCTCCTCCCCAGCAGAGACATGTGCAGGTGGTTTGGGGCCTGATCCTGCGTGTCTGGGTTCCTGCCCACAGCCCCAACTCAGGGGAAGCAGCCCCTGAGGCAAGACCTGCTGGAGGAGCCCTGCGCCCCCGCCTGATAGGCGAATGCACAGCCAGCAGGGAAACGAGCCTCCTCGGGGGAAGAGGAGGCAGCCCAGCCCCGTCAAGTTGAAAGCCCTGCTTGCACGGAGCTAAGTGCGCCTCCAGTACGGCAGAGCTCTAGCTCTGCTCAGAGCCGCGATCTGGCAGAGTTTCTGGCGCGAGGCTGCTCTGCCGGGGGCTAGCCTTGCCCAGACTTGCCTTGCTTTTAGGCTGCCTCTCCAGGAAGGAGCAGGCAGCAGGAGCCTGGGAGTCGCCACTGGCGCCTTTCTTGCCTCAGCTCCAATCCTGCCTTGCCTTTGCACTTAGGTCCCAGTCCTCCTTAAGGAGAGCTTAGGGGCTGGTGGGTTGCACACTGCCAAGGGCTCCAGCAGTGAGAATTCTGTCAGAGGGAAGGGAAGGGCAACTGCAGGGCTCCTCCAGCGGTTGCTTGGCCGCCCAGATTCAGCGCCACACGGAGAGCACCAGGCTCCCAGGGCCCCTGGCTGGGGTCTTCTGTCCGGACACCCGGAGTCTGATTCCGTGGGCGCCCAGAAAGTGTATGACAGAGGTAGGTTCCCTAGCACTCTCCTCCCCAGCAGAGACATGTGCAGGTGTTTGGGGCCTGATCCTGCGTGTCTGGGTTCCCGCCCACAGCCCCAACTCAGGGGAAGCAGCCCCTGAGGCAAGACCTGCTGGAGGAGCCCTGCGCCCCCGCCTGATAGGCGAGAGCACAGCCAGCAGGGAAGCGAGCCTCCTCGGGGGAAGAGGAGGCAGCCCAGCCCCGTCAAGTTGAAAGCCCTGCTTGCACGGAGCTAAGTGCGCCACCAGTACGGCAGAGCTCTAGCTCTGCTCAGAGCCCCGATCTGGCAGAGTTCCTGGCGCGAGGCTGCTCTGCCGGGGGCTAGCCTTGCCCAGACTTGCCTTGCTTTTAGGCTCCCTCCCCAGGAAGGAGCTGTCTGAGCGAGCCTGGGAGACGCCACTGGTGCCTTCCTTGCCTCAGCTCCAATCATGCCTTGCCTTTGCACATAGATGCCAGGCTTCGTTGGGGAGGGCTTAGGGGGTGTTGGATTGCACACTGCCAAGGGCTTCAGCAGTGAGAGCTCTGTCAGAGGGAAGGGAAGGGCAACTGCAGGGCTCCTCCAGCGGTTTCTAGGCTGCCTAGAATCAGCGCCACACCGACAGCACCAGGCTCCCAGGGCCCCTGGCTGGGGTTTTCAGCCCCGCACACACGGAGGCTGATTCCTTGGGTGCACAGAAAGTGTATGACAGACGTAGGTTCCCTAGCACTCTCCTCCCCAGCAGAGACATATGTTTGGGAGGGCTTAGGGATCGCTGAGTTCCACACTTCCAAGGGCTCCAGCACTGAGAGCTCTGTTGGCGGGAAGGAGAAGGGCATCTGCAGAGCTCCTTCAGCTGTTGCTTGGCTGTCCAGACTCAGCGCCACATTGAGAGCACCATGCACCCAGTGCCCCCTGGGTGGTGTCTGCAGCCAGCAGCCTGGCGACTCACTTTTGGTCTCCCATCATTTGCCTGAAAGACATAGGTTCCCTAATGCTCTTCTCCCCAGCAGAGCTATGTGCAGGTTGTTGGGGCCTGCCCCTGCGTGTCTGGGTTCCCGCCCACAACCCCAGCTCAGGGGAAGTAACCCCTGAGCCAAGACCTGCAGGAGGCGAGGTATGGCTCCGCCTGGAAGCCGAGTGCACAGCACAAGTGGAAGGGAGCCTCCTCCGGGGAAGAGGAGGCAGCCCAGTCGCCTGCTGCTGCAAGCCTTGCTGGGGTGGAGCCGAGTGCGCCTCCAGTATGGCAGAGCTCCAGCTCCGCTGAGAGCCCTGATCTGGCAGAGTTCCTTGCGCAAGGCTGTTCTGCCTGGGGCGAGCCTTACCCAGACCTGCCTGGCTTCTAGACTTCCTGCCCAGGAAGGAGCAGGCTGCACGAGGCTGGGAGACGCCACTGGCACCTTCCTGGCCTCAGCTCTGCTCCTGCCTTGCCTTTGCACCTAGGCCCCAGGCGTTCTTGTGGTGGCTTAGGGGCCGGTGGCTTCCACACTGCCAAGGGCTCCAACAGTGAGAGCTCTGTTCCAGGGAAGTGAAGGGTATATTTGGAGTGCAATCGTTTATCAGATGTGAGACCCACACCTTCACCCTGAACCCTCACCCCGATCCCTTACCCTCGCCCTCACCCACACCCTCACCCTCACCCTGAACCCTTACCCTCACCCTCACCTTGAAGCCTTACCCTCACCCTCACCCCTAACCCTAACCCTCACGCCTCACCCTCACCCTAACAAGTTTGGGGGCTGTTCTGCACACTGTAACCTTAACCCTTCCCTCACCCGACACCCTATCCACATCCTAACCCTAACCCACTTCATAGTCACGCCCTCAACCCTATACTTACCCTTGAAGTAGGTACCTGCATCGTCTTCGTTTTTGACACTTCCCATGCATAACAAAAGACAAGGTTGGAATGTTTCAAACATCGATCCAAGACCCATTATCCACATAAAAGGGATATACATACTCTGATCACATCATTTAAATCTCTTGCATCACCAAAATACCTCTCCACCACGTATCCAATCGCCATTGATGGATCACATCTATCTCATACATTTTATAACTTAGCAATCAAATACGCACCCGTAATCTGGGTAATTATATATACAGGATATATTGATACCATAAATATTTCAACAAATTCCACTTTCTACGATGAGTTCAATCTTCACAAAAGTAGGATGAACGGCACCTGTTTCCACTAGGATCCATAGCATTGCACAAAGTGACAGTGAGCGTGAAAATCTTAATGATGACCACCGGAAAGAAGGTCAGCACGGCTGATATCACAGATTTTTCAGTGTTCCAATACGACTTCTACCCAAATCCATAAAGAAAGACATACGCATAGGAAACTACAAATTGAAAGCAAGTCTATTGAGATAAATATTGGACATCAATTGTATGAATCTTTAAGGCATAACTGCAGACATTCTTCAGACATTCTTCAAATTCATAGAATGACAACAAAGTGTGGCTACGTACAATCCATTCGGTTTTATAAACCACTCATGAATAACCTCACAAGCCATTGAAAACCAGATGACACTTTCAAATAGCTTTGATCTACAAACAAGGCTGTAAGACAGAAAGTTAAAATCGAAATACATGAACTAAATCCTCAATAGATATGAAAACATGCCATGGTAGTGAAGTCAATTCACATTAGTTATTAGGGCTTTCATGCACAGACTCATCTCCGATCGATGTGATCTCAATTCATATTTGGCAAAAAATACGAAAGCTGATCTTAACAGTCATATTAGTTTTCTTTGTACCCCTAAAAAGAAAAATGAACATGAAAAACTAAATTAAACTTGGAGACTCACATTTCCCAATCGGTATACAAAGCAACAGCATGTCAAACTTTCTCATTCACGTATGCATTTCAATGAAATTCGATGAAATACCCCTAAATAAACACATACTGCTATGCCCAATGTTTCACGAGGCAGAAAACACTCAATGAATGAAACTGAGAGGGTAACAGCCAGGAAGGCCAGGGGTCTCCAAAGGGAGGAAATGGGGTGCAAGTGTCAGACAGTTGTTATCTGTCACTTCCGAGGCAGGAGGAAACAAGCTGTTATCTTTTTTCCCCTTCTCGATACAAATTTAAAAAGAGGTTTTCCCTTACAATTCTGTCTTGCTATAATGACACCTGGTTCCACCTGAACTTCACTTTTCTCATACTTTGAGCTGACCAAGGCATTTTTCTTATGGAAAGGTTTGCCTTAAGCTATGTGAATGTACTATGCATTTACCCGAGACTCTGTGTTCAAGTAGGTTCTGCCTAAAGGCTCAGAACTGACTTGACAAACCAATATGCGTTACTCATACATGGTTCTCCTGATCTATGTGAATGAAGCTACCCATCTGCTCATATCAATCGTTTCATGGCCCAGGATGACTCACCTGGTGCCACGGTCATCTCCATATATCTTGTGGGGGAGGGGTCTGCTGCCATTCCTTTCTCTAATGAGTAGACTGCTAGTAGCTAGATAACATCCAGCCAAAGATGAGTAGGGGGCACTCTTTCTGCCCCCTTCTGATGTCTATGTCAGAAGCTTTCTCTCTTTTATACTTTAATAAAACGTTGGGACACAAAAGCTCTGAGTGATCAAGCCTCCTCACTGGCCCCGGGTTGAATTCTTCCTCTAAGGAGCCCAAGAATTCAAGCATCTTTCATGGTTAGACAGCAACCTTTCCAAACAATGGTCTTTTCCAAAAAAATGATGATAAGTGATGAGTATGGATATGCCTACGAATGAAATGGGACCCATATGCCAAACCACATACAAATATATCTTCCCACAACATACATAGAACACAACCAGGCCTTCATATGCATCGATGCTCCAACTATCAAGTCATACAAACATGGATGTAAAATATCACAATACATTCCAAAGTTTAAAAGTGATGGATATTGACTTTCGCCCACTGGTGCTTCTTTTTATGTCATCTCCATTCTATTAGCTATGACAATGAATCATGTGCTGTGCTAAGTCACTTACATCGTGTCCAACTCTTTGGGATCATATGGACTAGGCCCCACCAGGCTCCTCTCTCCATGAGATTCTCTAGGCAAGGATACTGGAGTGGGTTGCCATGCTCTCCCTCAGGAGATCTTCCTGCCCCAGGGATCGAATCCATACCTCCCATGTCTCCTGCATGGGTATGTTCTGCATGTTCTTTACCACTAGAACCACCTGGGAAGCCCCAAGACACATGAACATCAGTGGATTGGCGGATCCACGGGGCATATACAGAACCATTCCTCCAACAAAACTGAAGAATGACTTTAAAATCGCAAACAAAACATGAGTATATGTGTTCACACACTTCATGGAGCAAGGGTTTCTTCGATCTGAAAACTGGCGTCGATGAAGGACTGTGTGAAGAATACTTCAAAGTCTATTTGGCAAACACAGCCTACGTTGGCTATATTTAGTCCTCAGATGAACGGAATGTCATGAGTACTGGGCATTTCAAAGAAGCAGCCTGTGAAGCTGTGGACACTTATTGGGATGCGTGGTATACCACATTCACACGTTTCAGTAGCATTGGTGCAAAAACGATACACTTCTCAGGGGAAGCTTCTACATGGACTCTTGGGATCAGAGCTCTAACTCATACACACATACTTTTCCTTTGAAAATGATCCTGCATGATAAGCAAACAAAACACTGGATGAACACCTAGACGGTGAGCTCTGTACTAAATGATTTTGAAAGCCAGTAGATGGAATGAGCTGATGAGGAAGACTACAAACGAGTCATCTTCTTCAACTTGGTCAAACTGCTCATAGTCATACAAGTGAATGAAAAGTGGAGCCTGTTGTCATTCAATCTGTTGAAAAGAAATAGAATAATACAACAAATTAGCAAATCTTATTTTCTTCATAAACATTATATTATTTCTGCACAGCTTTCTTACTGGCATGAATAGAATATCTGCAATAATCACTTGTCACAGTGAAATGGATTCACATTCGATATCGATTCACATCTAGAATCGATGCCATAGCTGTTTGATACTATTGCTTGAATGAATGCAACTTATGTGACTTCACAAACTACAAACACGACTAACATAATAGGTATTAAAAAACCTTGAGTGACATGAGCGTGAAGACTTAGTAGAGTTGCTCTCAAGAATCATGATACTATTCTTCACTCCAGCCATAGGACTGGAATCTGTACATTAACACCCCTGCAAAAGAAACGGGAAGGATAGAATAATAATAAAGGAACTTCATAACTATATTCCTACTGTCAACATTCAACACTATGTTTTCTTTTCAACTGACTTTCATATTTGGTCTACTGTAACCTCTTCTGTGTTCATTTTATGCTAAACTTATTGCTAACAGTAAAATTACCATACGAGCTCTAATGAATTTTTTTACTTGCAAAGCTAGTGATAGAACCAAAGGCCAATATCTACATCAAACAGGAGGAACGGAATGGAAACTGTAAACAATTTTATGGAATAGCACTTCCGTGCTCCTATTCAGTCAAACGGACATTCAAAAGGATGTGATTTTTCTGAAAGTTTATTTCGGAAACTTGGAAGTGGATGACTGCAAACAATAAAACGAATAATATATTGATACATAATACGAATAATATACAGTGGGTCATTCTTTTTTCTATTCTGCCACAGCTAACTGACTGGAAGTCAGTTGTCGTAACTACTACTAACAGAAGACCCTCACCGATGAGTGAAGATATATAGGAAAATCCATAATAGATCTAAAAACCGTCAAAGATAAAATGGTCATGAAAAAATACAGTGACAGTTTAGTTGGTATAAGAAACAGGATGATTATGAAAGCAAAGCCAACAATCATGGATAGGCCATGGAAGCCCGTGGCTGTCACGAGTGTTGACTTGTATCCTTCATCTGAGGTTGTTAAAAGTGCGTGGTAAAATCCAGAGGTTTGCAGCAGTGGTAACCTCCTGAGCAGACTGAAATCCAAAGGGTTTCCAGAATATCCTGACGATTTCCATCTACTAGGCTGTGGTGAGCTCAAGCAATACATACTCCAGAAGACAGAAGACAGACGTCTACTGCACTTAGGGAGAAAGGGAATGTTGCTGCCCAGCCTAGTACAAGTGCAGAAGCAACACCTCGGTGATTCGATCTTTAAAGACTCCATACATATGAGAAAGACTGGTATGAATAATCCTTCAGAAGCGCCTTCTCAGACCTCCTCCCATCATAAGCACAAGCATAATGAAAACACTGAGTTTTCATGGGCTCACGCAAAATTAGACTCACTTATGACTTTGCTTTGAGAAGAGTTGAACTACTCATTGTTAAAGAGAAATGACCCTTTCTTCTCTGAAGATTTGTGAATCATTCATAGGGTGTGGTGAATAAACTACTTAAGGATCTAATCCATAAAAATGCGATAGGCTAAGCACAGAGATGTTTTTCTCCCTTTCTCAAAGGATGGAACATTTTGTATTTGCACTGACTTTATGTCTTGACTTCATGTACAATTAGATATTGATTTTTTTAGTTGACATACAATAGGACTAAAAATATTGATATAATACTAATAACTCATGTTGGTATGTGTGGTTGTCACATAGGATTCACAGGAGATTTAGATTCACAGTTGTCAACGTAAAGGATGAATGCTATTTAGCTTCTTCGTGACTCTAGACCACGAATGAAGAGTTTTCCTCAACATATTTCACTGAGGGAAATACAAGGATGATAGGCTCACGGATATCGAAGCATTGTTCACAATACAGAGCTGATTTTCGAAATCAGGGTTCTTTCAGTGTCCTTGAACAGCATTTGTTTCTCTGGATACAGAAGAAAAAACTCATGAGTATCAAACTGGTTCCCAGAAAACATGTGTATGAATTGTTATCTTCCTGAACCAGGGATCAAACCCACATCACTTCCACCTCCTGCACTGGTAGGCAGAGTATTTCTTGATCAACTGCGCCACCTGGGAATCGACATACATTTCAAGGACCACTGCCATCAGCTTCTACTGTTCATGACCAAACTAGGAGAAACAACATTGGAAGAAGGACTCATAAGGGTACTCATAGGAAGTACTCATAAGTCAAGGAACCGTTCTACTGGGTCCTCTCGTTATTACTGGGACAAGTCAGTTCCTCCGATGATGATGGGTATAACTGAAAAATTATTACAAATGCATGGGATGCGATGTCTACATGATAAATGTGTTCCTCTTATACTATTGCTTCAGGGATGTCTACTTCCGCATGAACGACTGCACTTCAAGGGATGCCTGCTATTCCAGCTCAAGCAACAGATAGTCAAGTGCAGATCATTGTCCTTTGTTGAAAATAATCAGCAGTTTGTCAACATAGGGAACATGCCGGAGGAACCCTTGGGATGGAACTCTAAAAACAGGTTGGGCCCTTTTTTTGCCAAGCCCTGCGATAAAATACAAATCAGAAAAAGAAAAATAGCATCGGTTTTGTCAGGACTTCCTCATCTTTTCTTTCTCGGTAGCAGGAAGCAGACATTGAGGCCAGAGGACTGCAGGATTTCATTGTGAACTAACGTTGGGTGGGGTGGAGGCTCATCACTCTAGTAAGAATGTGGCTCAATAAAACGGAATTTCATTCACTTCATGGACATAGAGTTCTAGAATCCTTCATTAAGGAATTCAATAAGCTATATTTCCTTACACCTTCACAATCTCTTGGTTTACAAGAATGTCAATTGCTAGTCCAGCACTTATACAATGAGTGTTACAGGTAGTATGAGTGTATAAATGATGACGAGCAATGACAGGAAGTTTATTTATTCTCTGTTTGAATTCTTGATTTTTTATATAATTTTTTATAATATCCTTACAGATGTGAATATTTTAGTGACATGTATAAATACACGTTGAGTAGTGCTATGATAACTCATAGTGTTGGCACAATAAATATCATGGTTATTATGTGCTTTTCATATATTCCTTTGGAGATTCTCTTGCATTATACATCATCATAAGATATTTAATAGTTTCCTAAACTGTACAGTAGGTCCTTGTGGCTTCTTTTATATATAGTAATGTATTTGTTAATAATTCAAACAAAAACTGGTACACAAATATTCACAGTGACATTCACGATAGCCAAAGGTAGAACTCATTCAAGTGTCCGTTGGTGGGAGACTGAATATGCAACGCAAGGTATATTCAGAAGCTTGAACGGTATTCCACCATACAAAAAAGTACATTAAATGGTGCTGCCACTCTGCAAGACATTACACAAATGACTCCAAAACGAACACGTGGAAGAAATACATAGTTCGATTCCAATTCATGCTATGTACCCAAAAGGATTGGGAAAGGGGGCTGAAAAAAAGGATACTCCTTCCGTCATACTCACAACAGCATGATTCACACTGGCAAACAAACAGAAGCAATCGAAGTGTCCATGGCAGCCAATTCCATAAACAAACTGTGGTATACACACAATGGAATCTGATTCGGCCCTTCAAAGTCAGTAATTCTGACAATGCGACAATGTGGACAAACCTTATGGTCATTTGATTAAGTGAAATAAACCAGACCAAGAAAAGACAAACGTTCTGTGATTCCGCTCATATGAGATATCCAAACAAGTCAAATCTGTCAGAAATAGCAGAAAGTGATTCCGACCGATCGAAAAGAGTTCATGTTTCATGGACCTCAGTTTCCCTTGGAAAAACTGACTTCCCATCATATCTCCAAAACCAATTAGACAAATAACTGGAAGCTATATCCAGTCAAATGAATGTAGACATAATGTTACAGTGTACACCAAACTCACTCAAACTTCTCAACAGACAAAAGGCAAAACTGTATCTGTGGCACCTCAGCTTAGCTTAAAACTGTATCTACGGTACCTCACTTCTGCTTATAAAATTTAACAACAACAACAACACACTAAAGGCTATCCAAAAAAGGATAGAAAACACATATAACATCAACTTTAAAAAATTAGAAATTGAAACGGTGAAAAACCTTATTCACAAAACTTAAACACAAGCCACAGGAAACTATATTTATAAAATAGATATCTGATAAAGGATTGTTCTCCAAATATACCAAAAAATCTAGAACAATCTCATAAAATATGTATACACCTAAACACCTGGCCTACAAAAATATAAAGATAGTAAATAAGCCTATCAAAAAGACTCAAAACCACATAGCATTAGGAAATGACAAACTAAAATAACAGTGAGGTAGCACTGCACACCTATTAGATCCAGTCAACTCAAGAAAAGGGGGTAGGGCACAGCTTCTCCGGTGGCTCAGTGGTAAAGAATCTGCCTGACAATGCAAGACACTCTAGTTCGATCCCTTACCCCAGAAGATCCCACAAGCCACAGAGAAACATAGCTGGATTTTTCCACAGCTAAACAAGGCTCACCTGTGACCTGAATCCTTCATGTCCAGCACTTACTAAACAGCTTTGAAAACATGTCCAGACAAAAAAGGATCGCATGATTATATACAACAGCTCGACTTGGAATCACTACAAACTTTCAAATATCAGGATGATCTTCAGTAGATGACAGTGTAGTAGATGACAAATGGGGATACATGCAAAGTGAAGGGGAGCAAATGCTACCACAAAATATACCACCTCAGCATGAGGATTAGTTGGACCCAATTAACTTTTATTTTTTTAGAGGACACATGATCATCTCTGAAACCCAAGTTCAAGACAGCTCTTCTGTGAGTCACATTTACCAGAGAAATCTCATTTCAAAGGAATCCTCTCTATATGCCAGATAGAAGGATGAGACACAGTCTTTTGAAACTCTTTTTTCTTTTCTATCGATAGGGAAAGCTAAGCCGTAAATCTGCACAACCACCATACGCTTCCTTTCCTTTGGTTGTATTTTTTTAAATATTTGTTTCTGTTTTCATTTGGCTGCGCCAGGTCAACCTTCATTGAGGCAAGCCAGATATTTAGCTACAGCATGCAAATTCTCCGTTGTGGCATGGGAGATCTAGTTCTTGGATCAGGGAAATGAACCTGGGCCTCCTTCTTTGGGAGTGTCCAGTCTCAGCCACTGGACCACCAGGAAGCGCCTGTTTTGTTTTCAGATGAAGATGGAATCTAAGGTGATATCTTGGGCCATTTCAGTCACTGACTCAGTTTCCTGAGTTTCTCCAAAGCACGCACAAGGTGCACATTATTAAACTGGTTTGCAAAACAAGAAAAGGTTGTCTGCTTACAACACTGTATGCTTACAAATATCTAAATGGTAAATGGCATAGTATTGATTTTTCATTACTATGGGGGGAGAAAGAATGCAGGATTCATACATGTTACAACACGAATAAATATTCAAACCATCTTCAGTGAAAAAAAAAATCCACATAGAAAAGGCCACCCAGAACCCTTATTCACCATGTCTGCTTTCAATCCATCAAGTTTGTCCAAATAACTGAAAATCTCAGTAACACTCTAAATAAAGAAAAAAGGATGAAGATGGAAACAAAAGATATATTCATACACTTGAACATTGCAAAGTGGAAGTGGGGCGGTGGATTACATTATAACATAGATACCATATGATTTCCTGATTTTGGAGATTATGTGCTGGTTCTGCAGAAGGTACCCATTTTGGATAAAACACATAGAGTCTTTTAGATGATGTGGCAAATGCTAGCACTTGTTCCCATTGCTAGGCATTTTCTGTACATTTTAAATGACTGGAAAGTATACTAGGTTTCAAAACAACCATGTCAATACCACAAAAGAAATTTAGAGTAGACAGGCAGGAAGCTTTCTGATACAGGCCAAGACTTACCCAGACGAAGTTCAAGGGAAGCTGCGATGCTCACTGCCCTTGAAGGAGTCCACGTGGAATGAAGAAGTACTGTGGGAAGTCTCTTAGTAACCACCATGTCTTGGGTCCTCTGGATGACCTACTGCAGGAGAAACAGATGTTACAGATAAAACGTTCCACATCACTTTACAAAAAGTTGTTAGACTACTTTCAGTAAAGCTGAATCATTTGGGATCAATTTACAATCATATAATAGACTACCATTTACAGTCCAAAAATCACTTGCATTTCTAGACACTCATAACAATCAAAAAAAGAATTAAGAAACTCCCACTTAAATAAAACATCTAGCAACAAACTTAATCAAGAACATAAAAGACCAGTAGTCAGAAAACTAGAAAGCACTGATAAAGAAACCAAAGAAAACACAAATACACAGAAAACTATTCCACGCTCATGCACTGGAACAATGAGGAATTAAAAGGTCCATTCCAACCAAAGTCATCAACAAATACACGGACTGCAATCACAAAATAACATTCAATGGCATTTTTCACAGACATAGAAATATTCCTCATATTAGACTGCTATGTTAACCAGGACCTTAAACGGCCAAAAAGACTCTGAGAAAGAGGAACACAGCTGGAGGCATCTTCCTAACCCTCTTCAAACTACATCACGGAGCTGTAGTGACCACCACAGTGAGGAACTGGCAGGAACACAGACACATGGACTCCAGGAGAGAATAGAGAGCCCAGAAACGAACCCACATGTACATGGTCAGTTCCTGAAAATCAAACCAGGAACGAGCGAAGAGGAAAGGACAGTCTTCTCAAGAAACAGTGACAGGAAAACGGCCACCTACACGGAAGAACATCAGTGTTCATCCTCTACATCATCTAACGCAAATCGAACTGAAAACCCACCGCTTTGCACACGGAGCTCTTTCCCCCTGAGTCCTCCGAGATGGACCTCCAGTCAGCCCTCAGCTGGACACAGGAAACGTCTACTCCGTCCTCATTTTTCGCTCTTGCAGCGCCTCCCTGCTGGTGGGCACTGAGGCAACCCTGCTCCTCTCAGCCTGGATGCAGCCCTGTTATCCAGAAGCCTGAGCCCTGATGGTCCTGAGGAGACAAAGCTCCCGCCAGCTGCTCACGGGCCAGAGCCTAAAGGCAAAGCGTCCTGCGCCCGCGGGTCAGAGGGGGCTTTGGCGCCCCCCTGCGGGCCACAGGAGAAGAGCGGGCAGCCCGGCGCTCACAGACCTCAGAGGGCTCACCCAGAAGCAGCTCTGCTGCGAGCACTCAGACTGGAAGCCCAAACTGAAATGGAGCAGAATAGCTCCATGACCCTCCGCAAAACATGGCTAAGGAACAATCAGAGCCTGTATGGAATGCAGCCATAAAAAGGAACACATGTGAGTTTGTTCTAATAAAGGGGAGGGAAGTCAGTCAAAGAGAGAAAAACATGGAATCTAGAAGGATGGTACTGACGAGTCTGTTCACAGAGCAGCAATGGAGGTGCAGACATAGAGAACAGACTTACAGACGAGGGTGGGGAACAAGAGGGAGAGGGTGAGATGAATGGAGAGAGCAGCATGGATGCAGGTACACCAACCTTTGTAAATAGACAACCAATGGGAATTTGCTGTATGATTCAGGGAACTCAAACTGGGGCTCAGTAGTAACCTAGAGAGGTGGGAATGCGTGCGAGGTGGGAGGGAGATTCCAGAGCAAGAGGACATAGGTACACCTATGGTCAATTCATGTGGATGTATGACAAATCAAACCAATATTGTAAAGCAATGATCAATCAACTAAAAAGAAATAACTGTTTAAAAAAATATGAACATACACACAAACTTTGCAACAAGGTAACTCCATTTAAAAAACTATTGAAATTTTAGAAAACTACAAACGTTCTCCATGACCTTCGGTCTGGTGATCAGGTCTAACATACACAAAACAAGCCAACTTACCCAATTATGAATACAAATGAGTTAACACATTGCCTTTTATCATTTCATACATTTACCCTGTGGAGGACCTTACTCGAGAGAACCAAAAAGAAACTGCTAAATGAACCACGGACCACCCACCCTGGCCAGGCAACAGAGAAAAGAAAACACTTGCAGGAGTCATCTCACAACAGGAGGTCCTGGGAAGGAACAAGGAACGAACAAGCTACCACCAACCAGAATTCTGGAGAGGTCAGGAGATGGGAGGCTCCAGTTCAGAGGTCCTACCAACCTCCCAGGATGCGCTGTCGCTGGAATCCATCTCGGCTGAGTGATGCGTGTGCCCCAAGAAGGATCCCAGTTCAGAATGCCTGGCAAGAGACAAACCAGAAATGAACCCGATGACCATAAAACCTGAGAGTGTGAGCCACGTGACAGAATGATTCTCTCCGTTTCCCTCACCCTCCTGCCCTCCACCCCGGCAGCCCTTCCCAATGAAGCCTCTCGCTTGGACAGCACTCCTCTCCTCAGACAACTCATTGCCCAGTGTCAGACAAGAACTCACTCTCAAGCCCTGGAAGGGAACCCCTTCCTTCATCAAAAGCAATATCCAGGAGAAAAGAGCTTCAAAACGCTATCTTGCAGAGAAGGAAATCAGACAAGGCAATGGCAGCCCGCTCCAGTACCATTGCCTGGAGAATCCCACGGACAGAGGAGCCTGGTAGGCTGCAACCCCGGGGTCACTAAGAGTCGGACACGACTTCACTGAGTGACTTCACTTTCACTTTTCACTTTCATGCACTGGAGGAGGACATGGCAACCCACTCCAGTGTTCTTGCCTGGAGAATCCCAGGGACAGAGGAGCCTGGTAGGCTGCTGTCTATGGGGTCGCGCAGAGTCAGGCACGACTGAAGCGACGTGGCAGCAGCAGCAGAGAAGGAAATGGCACCACCTGCAGTACTCTGGTCTCAGAAATCCTAGGGACAGAGGAGCTTGGTGGGCTACAGTCCAAAAGCAGGGCATTTCTGACGGGAGGAAACAGTCCCAGGGAAGCTGAGCTGCTCACCAAAGGCCCAGAGCTTTGGATAGCACACCAGAGCTGTGGCTGAGGATTCCCAGCTGCCATGCCTCTTGATCCTGGCCTCTTTCACTAGATACGTGTGTGGAAAACTAGAATCTCAAATATGCCCTGGTGGTTCCATAGTCAAGAATCCACCTGCCAGTGCTGGAGATGCATGTGCGATCCCTAGGATGGGAAGATGCCACATCCTATGGAGCCGTGTGCCACAACTGCCGAGCCTGTGCTCTAGATCCTGGAAGCCACGATGCCGAGTTCACATGCCGCAGCCACTGAAGCCCGTGAGCCTGTGCCCCTCAACAAGAGGACACACTGCAGTGAGAAGCCTGCAAACCACTCGTTATGGCCCATGCTCACCAAAACTAGAGAAAAGCCCACACACAAAGATGCAACACAGCCAACAATCAATAACAACTCTTTTCCTAAAAAATGCACATCTGACAAAGAAACTGTACTCGAATTGTCCAAGAACACTAGAGCAAACAAGCCCATTCATAATTGGTAACGACTGAAATAGACACCTGGCCACTGAGGGTATACTGATAGTAAACTATCATACAAAAACATACTCAAGATACTGGTGCGATGCACGCAGAGCCCCTTTGAAAGACAATCTGACAGTTTTTTTTTTTCAGTAACCACGTGGGACAAGCACTGAATTCTGTGTATGACAAGCGGTGGAAGCCAGGTATCTTACCATTGGAAGGCAAAGTTCCAGATAAACAAAAGGAAACGTTACAATGTCCATGTCGTGGTGGATCAGGTTGGAGACATCATCACAAATTACCTTTAACTGAATATGTTCAAAGGTGAGCTGGAATACATGGAGATATATCTCCATGTATTGTCAGCTGAGCATATTGAGCTCCTACATGTATGTTTTAAATATCCTTCTCTAATAAAAGGGAACAGGAAACATCTCCGATGGCCTGGTGGTAAAGAAGCTGCCTACCGATGCAGGGAACACGGGTTCAATTCCTGTGTAGAAGATTCCACACGCCCAGGGGCAATGAAGCCCTTGAACAACTCTTGACGTTTGCATGCTCCAGAGCCCAAGTTCTGCACACAGAGAAAGCACTGCAATGAGAAGCCATGGCACAGCAACTAGAAGGTAGCCTCTGCTCACTACAACTAGACAAAGGAGCAATAAAGACCCAGCACAGTCAAAAATAATGTCATGTTCAAAAAAGGACAGTTCTTTGAAGAAATGACTGAGACTAGGGGTGAGACTGTAAATATATGAGCCAGGGTCATCTTCAATTATGAGAAATTAAAGAAACTAAAGACAACTATCAAGCTGTCCAAACGGATACAAATGAATGACGACACAGTGTTATCTGTATACACCAGCAAATAACAATCTGAAAGGGAATTGAAACAAACAATTCCCCTTCAATCACGTCAACATTAATAAAAGACTTTGCTATGGATGGAATGAGGATGACAAGACTGGCACACTGGAAATGATACATGATTGCTGGAAAAATACCCTAAAGCCATGGACAGAGACTCCATAGCGATGACAAGACTTCAGTTGGCAATACCGGTGGAATGCATCTGCCATCTGAAATGAAGATTCAATATGAATTACAAAAGGCTGAAAGGTGGCTGCTAAACCACAAAAGATGCCAGCATTCTTGGCCTCCAGAGGAGAATTCAATCCAGGGCAAGTGACGAAGCTTGATGGCTCAGAGGTTTTCTGTGAAAAAGTTTGATTCAAGTAGAAAAGAGATCGAGAGAGCTGCTGACGTAGACATTCAAAGGGGAAGAAAGAGTACCCCCTGCTAGTCTTTAGCCAGATGTTATACAGCCACTAGCAGTCTGCTAAGGAAAGAAAGACAATGTCTCAGAGAATGGCACCAGGCCCCTCACCCACAGCATGCATTGAGATCACATTGGCAGCAGATGAGAAAAGTTAAATTCAGGTGGAGCCAGGAGTTGTCATGGCAACACAGAATTTTCAGAGAAACCTCCTTTTACATTTGTAACAAGATGGAGAAAAAAAAAAAAAAACGCAGCACTCTTTGGTCTCCTGCCTCTTAAGAGAGAGAAAAAAACGTCTGACACTTGCAGTTTATTTTCTCTGTCTGGAGACCCCTGGCCTTCCTGCCTGTTATCCTCTCCAGGCCTGTAGAAGCAATACACTCGGCTGCTTGGGAAAAGCGCGCGGGTCTGAGCTGTCTGCAAAGGGGTGAAGCGGTAAAACCCTCGCCCAAAGGCGAGGCTTTTCTGCGATCCGCCATTTCAGTCGGCTCCGAGACTGCAAACAAAGAGGCAGAAGACATGGTTCCCTGCTCCGCCGAGTCCGAGTTCCCTTACCTGTGGTCCACAGCCCTGCGCTCTGCTCGCTGGATGCCAATCGACGGGGACCCAGGAGCCCACGAAACGAGCAGTCCCAGCTGCAATGGCGAGCCCTGAGAGCACAACTGGGGACCCTGGCCCGAGGCGCCGCCATGTTCACCCCGCCCCAGACCCGCTCCCGTGAGCCGCGCCCCTGACCAGCCGCCCAGGCTCGCCCCGCCCCGAGGCGCGCACGGTGCGCCCGCCCCCACGCCCCTGCCAGGCCAGGCCCGCGGGACCGCGACTGCCTCCAGGGGAAACACAAGGACAAGCAGATCCACCCCACGAGACAACCCAAGCTTTTTCTCAGCTGATCTGTCTATGATTTAGGGATAAAAGCAAAGATGACCTAGGACAGCCATGATATTCTATAGAGCCAGACCCTGGCGCGCAGAGGCTTGAAGAGGGCCGGGAGCGCTGCCTGAAACAGCAGCCTCTGTAGCGTAGCGGTTAGGCAGGCTGGTAAGTCAGGCAGACTAGGGTCTGTAGGTCAGGAGTTCAAGTCCCGGGTTTAACTCTTTCCCTTTTAGGGGCGGGGACCACAAGAGGCGGGCTTAGACCAGAAAAGTTTCTTTTTATTTTAGAGGTTTATTGTGAAGCTTAGGGTTAGGGTTCGGGCAACCCCCCAACTCGCTCGGGTTCGGGTTCGGGGTTAGGGTTAGAATTCGGGAACCCCCTCTTCTTAGAGTTGGGTTTGGGTTAGGGTTCAGGTCAGGGTCAGGGTTCAGGTTACGGTTAGGGCTTAAAGTGAGCGCTAATGGGGCCCATAGTTCTTTATTAGCCTGCCTGGCGGGCCGAGCTTGAAGAGTGCCTGGAAGCAGCATGAAACCCGGGGGCTTTGTTAGCATAGCGGTTAGGCTGACGGCGAGTAAACATGCAATCTGGCTTTGTGGGTCAGAAGTTCAGTCCGGGCTTGCCTTTTTTGCTTTGAGCGGTGGGGGACGCAAGGGCGGGCTTAGGCCAGAAAAGTTTCTTTTCTTTTAGAGTTTTATTGTTAGGGTTAGGGTTAGGGTTAGGGTGCCGGCATCCCTCAACTTGTTAGGGTTCAGGTTCAGAGTTCGGGTTACGGGAATCCCCTCCCTTCTTAGGGTTTTGGATTCGGGTTCGGGTTAGGGTTCAGGGTTCGGGTTTGGGGTTTGGAGTTCAGGTTTGGGGTTCCGGGTTCGCGGTTCTGTTTGGGGTTTGGGTTCGATTAGGGTTCAAGGTTCAGCTTAGGGTTTGGGTTTGGGATCAGGTTATGGTTTCGGTTCAGATTAGGGGTTTGCAGTTGGGGTTTGGGTTTGAGGATCGGTTAAGGGTTTGGGTTTGGGGCTCGCGGTTTTGAGTTTGGGGCTTGGGTTTGGGGTTTGGGGATCAGGTTAGGGGTTCTCGGATTGGTTTAGAGGTTCGCAGTTGGGGTGTTGGGGTTTGAGGTTAGGTTAGGGGTTTGGGGTTTGAGGTTCACGTTGGGGTTGGGGATTTGGGATTCGGGTTAGGGGTTTTGGGGTTCGCGGTTTGGGTTTGGGGTTTGGTTAGGGTTCGCGGTTAGGATTTGGGGTTTGGGGTTCGGGTAGGGATTCTCGTTTCGGGTTAGGGTTGGCAGTTTAGGTTAAGGCTTAGGGGTTTGGGGTTTGAGTTTGGGATTTGGTGAGGGTTCGCGGTTTGGGGTTCCAGTTATGGTTGGGGTTTGGGTTGAGGGTTGGGGGTTGGGGATTAGGGTTCGGTTTCTGGGTTGACGGTTTGGGTTAGGGATTAGGGGTTTAGGATTTGGGTTTGGGGTTTGGGGATTCGGGTTTGAGGTTCCGATTAGGGGTTGAGTATGTGAGGTTTGTGGTTCGGGGGTCGAGATTTGAGGTTTGGGGTTTGGGGTTCAGGGGATTGGGTTCATGGTTTGGGGTTGGGGGTGTGAGGTGCAGTTTCGAGTTTTGCTGTTCGGGTTAGGAATTAGGGGTTGGCAGTTCGGGGTTCGGCTTAGAGGTTTGGGGTGTGCGGTTTTGGATTTGAGGTTTGGGGTTCCGGTTAGGGGTTTGGGGTTTGGGGTTCGGGTTAGCAGTTTGGAGTTTGGGTTTGGGGGTTGGGGTTTCGGGGTTTAGGGTTCGGTTTTGGTGTTTGCGGTTTGGGATTGGGGTTTGGGATTTGGGGTTCAGGTTAGGGGTTTGCGATTCGGGTTAGGGGTTTGGGGTTCGGGTTCGGGGTGTGGGGTGGGGGTACAGGTTAGGGGTTTGGGTTCAGGGTTTGGGGTTCGGTTTAGGGGTGTGCGGTTTGGGTTTAGTGGTTTGGGGTTCGGGGTTGGGTTCTGGATTGGGGTTCGGAGTTATGGATTCGGGGTTTGGGCTACGTGTTTCAGGATTTGCGGTTCGGGGCTTGAGGGTCGGGGTTTGGGTTTGGGGTTTAGGGCTCGGGTTAGGGGTTTGGGTTAGGGTTAGGGGTTCACGGTACGGGTTAGGTGTTTGGGGTTCGGAGTTTGGGGATTGGGTTAGGGGTTTTGAGTTCGGGTAAGGGGTTTGGGGTGTTCGGGTTTGGGGGGGTTTAGGGCTCGGGTTCAGGGTATTACGGGTTAGTTAGGGGGGACGGTACGGGGTGTTTGGGTTCGGGTTAGGTGTTTGGGGTTTGGGGATTGGGTTTTGGGGATTGGGTTAGGGGTTTGAGTTCGGGTAAGGGGTTTGGAGTTCCCTGTTCAGGGTTTGGGGTTTGCGGTTGGGATAGGGGTT
>NW_017217208.1:0-12689 GCF_001704415.2 Capra hircus | reverse complement strand
GTCTTAGGCCCGTGCATCGACGTGAGAGGAATCCCGAGAGGCCCCAGAGCAACTCGCATGGGTACTGGCCTTTTCCTGAGGCCACCACAGCGGGTCCCTGAGGTCCCCGTCGTCGTAAGTCGAGAGCACCTGCCGCAACTCGAGAAAAACCAGGAGGTTCTCCCCTCCAGGTGAGCTGAGTCCCATTTCCGCTGAGGTATCTCGAGGCTAATCACACCTTACCTGTGGAACTTCCAAAGGGTCCTTCACACCCTTACTGCAACTCAAGAAGTTCCCCGACATTTCCCGTCTCCACTCGAGAGGAAGCACGAGAGTCCCGCCTACATCCAGAGGAGCCCCGTTTCCGCCTTCTAGCTCGAGAAGAGGGATCCTTTCCCTGCGTGGTCGGGATAGAATTCCCGGTGTTCCCGTCACATCTCAAGAGGAGTCGCGCTCCACAGGAAAGGTGAGAGGAACTCGAGGGTCGTGCCACCATTCCCAGAGTCCCCTGGATGTCTCTGTCCATTCCAGGGAAACCAGTTTTCCCTGCACTGCCTCGACTTTCAAGCCGAGGATCGACTCACACCACGGTGGCACGTGGGACAGCCCTGTGGGAAAGCCTCATGGGAAAGCCTCGTGGGAAAGCCTCGTGGGAAAGCCTCGTGGGAAAGCCTCGAGGGAAAGGCACAGATCCCTTGATCCAAGCATAGGGAAGCGTGACACTGCTGCTTCAGCTCACGAGAAAGCGCACGTACATGCCCCCGCTAGAGACGAGGACTGACTCCCCTGGGGAGACTGCCAGAAGTACCCCAGGATCCATGTCTGCACTGGGAGAGGAATGCTCAGGTTCCGGCACCGACTCCATACAAGATCTTAGGCCCTGGCATCGACGAGAGAGGAATCCCGAGAGGCCCCAAAGCAACTCTCATGTGGACTGGCCTTTCCTGAGGCCACCAGAGCGGGTCCCTGAGGTCCCCGTCGTAAGTCGAGAGCGCCTGCCACAAACTCGAGAAAATTCAGGAGGTACTCCCCTCCAGGCGAATGAGGCCCATTTCCCAGAGGCGTATCGAGGCTAATCACACCTAACCTATGGAACTTCCAAAGGGTCCTTCACACCCTTGCTGCAACTCAAGAAGTTCCCTGACATACCCGTCTCCACTCGAGAGGAAGCAGGAGAGTCCCGCCAATATCCAGAGGAACCCCGTTACCGCCACCTAGCTCGAGAGGAGGTATCCTTTCCCTGCGTGTTCGGGAAAGAATCCCCGGCGTTTCCGTCGCATCTCAAGAGGAGGCGCTCCCACAGGAAGTGCGAGAGGTACCCCAGAGTCGTGCCACATTCCCAGAGTCCACCAGATGTCTCAGTCCATTCCAGGGAAACCTGTTTTCCCTGCACTGCCTCGACTTCCAAGCCGAGGATCGACTCACACCACGGTGGCACGTGGGACATCCCTGTGGGAAAGCCTCGTGGGAAAGCCTAGTGGGAAAGCCTCGGAGGGAAAGCCCCTGATCCCTTGATCCACCGCGAATGGAAGCGTGACACTGCTGCTACAGCTCGGGAGGAAAGCGCCGGTGCATGCCCCCACACGAGAGGAGGACTGACTTCCCTGGGAAGACTCCAGAAGTACCCCAAGATCCATGTCGGCAATGGAGAGGAATCCTCAGGTTCGGGCACTGACTCCACACAAGGTCTTAGGACCCAGCATCGACGGGAGTGGAATCCCGAGAGGCCCGGGAGCAACTCGCATGGGGACTGGCCTTTCCTGAGGCCACCCAGAGCGGGTCCCTGAGGTCCCCGTCGTAAGTCGAGAGCACCTGCCGCAAGTCGAGAAAATCCAGGAGGTTCTCCCCTCCAGGCGAGATGAGGCCCATTTCCGCTGAGGCGTCTCGAGGCTAATCACATCTAACATCTGGAACTTCTAAAGGGTCCTTCACAACCTTGCTGCAACTCAAATAGTTCCCCGACATGCCCGTCTCCACTCGAGAGGAAGCACGAGAGTCCCGCCCACATCCTGAGGAGCCCCGTTTCCGCCTCCTAGCTCGAGAGGAGGGATCCTTTCCCTGCGTGGTCGGGAAAGAATTCCCGGCGTTTCCGTCGCATCTCAAGAGGAGGCGCTCTCCACAGGAAAGGCGAGAGGAACTCCAGGGTCGTGCCACCATTCCCAGAGTCCCCCAGATGTCTCAGTCCATTCCAGGGAAACCTGTTTTCCCTGCACTGCCTCGACGTTCAAGCCGAGGATCGACTCACACCACGGTGGCACGTGGGACAGCCCTGTGGGAAAGCCTCGTGGGAAAGCCTCGTGGGAAAGCCTCGAGGGAAAGCCACACATCCCTTGATCCACGCGAAGGGAAGGGCAACACTTCTGCTACAACACGGGAGGAAAGTGCACGTGTATGCCCCTACCCGCGACGAGGACTGACGCCCCTGGGCGAGACTCCAGAAGTAGCCCAAAATCAATGTCAGCACTGGAGAGGAATCCTCAGGTTTCCGGCACTGACTCCACACAAGGTCTTAGGCCCCAGCATCGAAGGGAGAGGAATCCCGAGAGGTCCCCGAGGAACTCGCATGGGACTGTCCTTTCCTGAGGCCACCAGAGCGGGTCCCTGAAGTCCCCGTCGTAAGTCGAGAGCACCTGTCCCAACTCGAGAAAATACAGGAGGTTCTCCCCGCCAGGCGAGATGAGGCCCATGTCCGCTGAGGCGTCTCGAGGCAAATCACACCTAACCTCTGGAACTCCCAAAGGGTCCTTCACACTTTACTGCAACTTAAGAAGTTCCCCGACATACCCGGCTCCACTAGAGAGGAAGCACGAGAGTCCCGCCCACATCCAGAGGAGCCCCGTCTCTATCTCATAGCTCGAGAGGAGGGATACTTTCCCTGCGTGTTCGGGAAAGAATTCCCGGCTTTCCCGTCGCATGCTCAAGAGGAGGCGCTCTCCACAGGAAAGGCGAGAGGAACTCCAGGGTCGGGCCACCATTCCCACAGTCCCCCAGATGTCTCAGTCCACTCCAGGGAAACGTGTTTTCCTTTCACTGCCTCGACTTTCAAGCCGAGGAATGACTCACACCACGGTGGCACGTTGGACAGACATTTGGGAAAGCCTCGTGGGAAAGCCTCGTGGGAAAGACTCGGGGGAAAGCCACAGATTCCTTCATCCACGCGAAGGGAAGCGTGACACTACAGCTACAGCTCGGGAGGAAAGCGCACGTGCATGCCCCAACTCGAGACGAGGACTGACTCCCTTAGGGAGACTCCAAAAGTACCCCAGGAACCATGTCAGCACTGGAGTGGAATTCTCCGGTTCCTGCACCGACTCTACACAAGGTCTTAGGCCCCAGCATCGACGGGAGAGGAATCCCGAGTGGCCCCATGCAACTAGCATGGGGACTGGCCTTTCCTGAGGCCACCAGAGCGGGTCCCAGAGGTCCCCGTCGTAAGTCGAGAGCACCTGCCGCAACTAGAGAAAATCCAGGAGGTTCTCCCTTCCAGGCGAGATTAGGCCCATTTCCGCTGAGGCATCTCGAGGCTAATCACAACTAACCTCTTGACTTTCCAAAGGGTCCTTCACACCCTTGCTGCAACTCAAGAAGTTCCCCAACATACCCGTCTCCACTGGAGAGGAAGCACGAGAGTCCCGCCCTCATCCGGAGGAGCCCCGTTTGCGTCTCATAGCTCGAGGGCAGGGATATTTCCCTGCGTGGTCGGGAAAGAATTCCCGGCGTTCCCGTCGCATCTCAAGAGGAGGCGCTCTCCACAGGAAAGGCGAGAGGAACTCCAGGGTCGTGCCACCATTCCCAGAGTCCCCCAGATGTCTCAGTCCATTCCAGGGAAACCTGTTTTCCCTGCACTGCCTCGACTTTCAAGCCGAGGATCGACTCACACCACGGTGGCACGTGGGACAGACCTGTGGGAAAGCTTCGAGGGAAAGCCTCGTGGGAAAGCCTCGAGGGAAAGTTGCAGATCCCTTGATCCACGCGAAGGGAAGCATGACACTGCTGCTACATCTCGGGAGGAAAGCGCACGTACATGCCCCCACTCGAGACGAGGACTGACTCCCCTGGGGCGACTCCAGACGTACCCCAAGATCCATGTCAGCACTGGAGAGGAATCCTCAGGTTCCGGCACCTACTCCACACAAGGTCTTAGGCCCCGGCATCGACGGGAGAGGAATCCCGAGAGGCCCCCAAGCTACTCACATGGGGACTGGCCTTTCCTGAGGCCACCACAGCGGATCCCTGAGGTCCCCGTCGTAAGTCGAGAGCACCTGCCGCAACTCGAGAAAATCCAGGAGGTTCTCCCCTCCAGGTGAGCTGAGTCCCATTTCCGCTGAGGTATCTCGAGGCTAATCACACCTTACCTGTGGAACTTCCAAAGGGTCCTTCACACCCTTACTGCAACTCAAGAAGTTCCCCGACATACCCGTCTCAACTCGAGAGGAAGCACGAGAGTCCCGCACACATCGAGAGAAGCCCCGTTTCCGCCTTCTAGCTCAAGAGGAGGGATCCTTTCCCTGCGTGGTCGGGATAGAATTCCCGATGTTCCTGTCACATCTCAAGAGGAGTCGCGCTCCACAGGAAAGGTGAGAGGAACTCCAGGGTCGTGCCACCATTCCCAGAGTCCCCTGGATCTCTCAGTCCATTCCAGGGAAACCTGTCTTCCCTTCACTGCCTCGACTTTCAAACCGAGAATCGACTCACACCACGGTGGCACGTGGGACAGCCCTGTGGGAAAGCCTCATGGGAAAGCCTCGTGGGAAAGCCTCGTGGGAAAGCCTCGTGGGAAAGCCTCGTGGGAAAGCCTCGAGGGAAAGGCACAGATCCCTTGATCCAAGCATAGGGAAGCGTGACACTGCTGCTTCAGCTAAGGAGGAAAGCGCACGTGCATGCCCCCACTCGAGAGGAGGACTGACTCCCCTGGGGAGACTCCAGAAGTACCCCAAGATCCATGACAGCACTGGAGAGGAATGCTCAGGTTCCAGCACTGACTCCACACAAGGTCTTAGGCCCCAGCATCGACAGGAGAGGAATCCCGAGAGGCCCCCGAGCAACTCGCATGGGGACTGGTCTTTCCTGAGGCCACCAGAGCGGGTCCCTGAGGTCCCCGTCGTAAGTGGAGAGCAACTGCCGCAATCGAGAAAATCCAGGAGGTTCTCCCCTCCAGGCGAGATGAGGGCCATTTCCGCTGAGGCGTCTCGAGGCTACTCACACCTAACCTCTGGAACTTCCAAAGGTCCTTCACACCCTTGCTGCAACTCAAGAAGTTCCCCGACATACCCGTCTCCGCTCCAGAGGAAGCACGAGAGTCCCGCCCACATCCAGAGGAGCCCCGTTTCCGCCTCCTAGCTTGAGAGGAGGGATCCTTTCCCTGCGTCGTCCGGAAAGAATTCCCGGCGTTCCCGTCGAATCTCAAGAGGAGGCGCTCTCCACAGGAAAGGCGAGAGGAACTCCAGCGTCGTGCCACCATTCCCAGAGGCAACCAGATGTCTCCGTCCATTCCAGGGAAAACAGTTTTCCTGCACTGCCTCGACTTTCAAGCCGAGGATGGACTCACACCACGGTGGCACGTGGGAGAGCCTTGTGAGAAAGCCTCGTGGGAAAGCCTCGTGGGAAAGCCTCGAGGGAAATCCCCTGATCTCTTGATCCTCGCGAGGGGAAGGGAGACACTGCTGCTACAGCTCGGGAGGAAAGCGCACGTGCATGCCCCCACTCGAGACGCGTACTGACTCCCCTGGGGAGACTCCAGAAGTACCCCAAGATCCATGTCAGCAATGGAGAGGAATCCTCAGGTTGCGTCACTGAGTCCACACAAGGTCTTAGGCCCCAGCATCGACGGGAGAGGAATCCCGAGAGTCCCCCGAGCAACTCGCATTGGGACTGGCCTTTCCTGAGGCCACCAGAGCGGGTCCCAGGGGTCCCCGTCGTAAATCAAGAGCACCTGCCGCAACTCGAGAAAATCCAGGAGGTTCTCCCCTTCCAGGCTATATGAGGCCCATTTCCGCTGAGGCATCTTGAGGCTAGTCACATCTAACCTCTGGAAATTCCAAAGGTCCTTCACACCCTTGCTGCAACTCAAGAAGTTCCCAAACATACCCGTCTCGACTCGAGAGGAAGCACGAGAGTTCTGCCCACATCCAGAGTAGCCCCGTTTCCGCCTCATAGCTCGAGAGGAGGGAACCTTTCCCTGCGTGGTCGGGAAAGAATTCCCGGCGTTCCCGTCGCATCTCAAGAGGAGGCTCTCTCCATAGGAAAGGCGAGAGGAACTCTAGGGTCGGGCCACCATTCCCAGAGTCACCCAGATGTCTGTCCATTCCAGGGAAACCTGTTTTCCCTGCACTGCCTCGACTTTCAAGCCGAGGATCAACTCACACCACGGTGGCACGTGGGACAGCCCTGTGGGAAAGCCTCGTGGGAAAGCCTAGTGGAAAGCCTTGAGGCAAAGCCACAGATCCCTTGATCCACGCGAAGGGAAGCATGACACTGCTGCTACAGCTCGGGAGGAAATCGCACGTCCCTGCCCCCACTCGAGACGAGGACTGACTCCCCAGGGGAGACTCCAGAAGTACCCCAAGATCCGTGTCAGCACTGGAGAGGAATCCTCAGGTGCGGGCACCGACTCCCCACAAGGTCTTAGGCACCAGCATCGACGGGAGAGGAATCCCGAGAGGCTCGCGAGCAACTGGCATAGGGACTGGCCTTTCCTGAGGCCTCGAGAGCGGGTCCCTGAGGTCCCCGTCTGAAGTCGAGAGCACCTGCCGCAACTCGAGAAAATCCAGGAGGTTCGTCCCTCCAGGCGAGATGAGGCCCATTTCCGCTGAGGCGTCTCGAGGCTAATCACACTTAACCTCTGGAAATTCCAAAGGGTCCTTCACAATCTTGCTGCAACTCAAGAAGTTCCCCGACTTACCCGTCTCCACTCGAGAGGAAGCACGAGAGTCCCGCCCACATCCAGAAGAGACCCGTTTCTGCCTCCTAGCTCGAGAGGAGGGATCCTTTCTCTGCGTGTTCGGGGAAGAATTCTCGGCGTTCCCGTCGCATCACAAGAGGAGACGCTCTCCACAGGAAAGGCGAGAGGAACACCAGGGTCGTGCCACCATTCCCAGAGTCCCCCAGGTGTCTCAGTCCATTCCAGGGAAACCTGTTTTCCCTGCACTGCCTCGACTTTCAAGCCGAGGATCGACTCACACCACCGTGGCATCGTGGTACAGCCTTGTGAGAAAGCCTCGTGGGAAAGCCTCGTGGGAAAGCCTCAAGGGAAAGCCACAGATCTCTTGATCCACGCGAAGGGAAGCGTGACACTGCTGCTACAGCTCGGGAGGAAAGCGCACGTGCATGCCCCCGCTCGAGACGAGGACTGACTCCCCTAGGGAGACTCCAGAAGTACCCCAGGATCCATGTCTGCACTGGAGAGGAATCCTCAGGTTCCGGCACCGACTCCACACAAGGTCTTAGGCCCGTGCATCGACGTGAGAGGAATCCCGAGAGGCCCCAGAGCAACTCGCATGGGTACTGGCCTTTCCTGAGGCCACCACAGCGGGTCCCTGAGGTCCCCGTCGTAAGTCGAGAGCACCTGCCGCAACTCGAGAAAAACCAGGAGGTTCTCCCCTCCAGGTGAGCTGAGTCCCATTTCCGCTGAGGTATCTCGAGGCTAATCACACCTTACCTGTGGAACTTCCAAAGGTCCTTCACACCCTTACTGCAACTCAAGAAGTTCCCCGACATTCCCGTCTCCACTCGAGAGGAAGCACGAGAGTCCCGCCTACATCCAGAGGAGCCCCGTTTCCGCCTTCTAGCTCGAGAAGAGGGATCCTTTCCCTGCGTGGTCGGGATAGAATTCCCGGTGTTCCCGTCACATCTCAAGAGGAGTCGCGCTCCACAGGAAAGGTGAGAGGAACTCCAGGGTCGTGCCACCATTCCCAGAGTCCCCTGGATGTCTCAGTCCATTCCAGGGAAACCAGTTTTCCCTGCACTGCCTCGACTTTCAAGCCGAGGATCGACTCACACCACGGTGGCACGTGGGACAGCCCTGTGGGAAAGCCTCATGGGAAAGCCTCGTGGGAAAGCCTCGTGGGAAAGCCTCGTGGGAAAGCCTCGAGGGAAAGGCACAGATCCCTTGATCCAAGCATAGGGAAGCGTGACACTGCTGCTTCAGCTCAGGAGGAAAGCGCACGTACATGCCCCCGCTAGAGACGAGGACTGACTCCCCTGGGGAGACTGCAGAAGTACCCCAGGATCCATGTCTGCACTGGAGAGGAATGCTCAGGTTCCGGCACCGACTCCATACAAGATCTTAGGCCCTGGCATCGACGAGAGAGGAATCCCGAGAGGCCCCAAAGCAACTCTCATGTGGACTGGCCTTTCCTGAGGCCACCAGAGCGGGTCCCTGAGGTCCCCGTCGTAAGTCGAGAGCGCCTGCCACAACTCGAGAAAATTCAGGAGGTACTCCCCTCCAGGCGAGATGAGGCCCATTTCCCAGAGGCGTATCGAGGCTAATCACACCTAACCTATGGAACTTCCAAAGGGTCCTTCACACCCTTGCTGCAACTCAAGAAGTTCCCTGACATACCCGTCTCCACTCGAGAGGAAGCAGGAGAGTCCCGCCAATATCCAGAGGAACCCCGTTACCGCCACCTAGCTCGAGAGGAGGTATCCTTTCCCTGCGTGTTCGGGAAAGAATCCCCGGCGTTTCCGTCGCATCTCAAGAGGAGGCGCTCCCACAGGAAGTGCGAGAGGTACCCCAGAGTCGTGCCACATTCCCAGAGTCCACCAGATGTCTCAGTCCATTCCAGGGAAACCTGTTTTCCCTGCACTGCCTCGACTTCCAAGCCGAGGATCGACTCACACCACGGTGGCACGTGGGACATCCCTGTGGGAAAGCCTCGTGGGAAAGCCTAGTGGGAAAGCCTCGAGGGAAAGCCCCTGATCCCTTGATCCACGCGAATGGAAGCGTGACACTGCTGCTACAGCTCGGGAGGAAAGCGCCGGTGCATGCCCCCACACGAGAGGAGGACTGACTTCCCTGGGAAGACTCCAGAAGTACCCCAAGATCCATGTCGGCAATGGAGAGGAATCCTCAGGTTCGGGCACTGACTCCACACAAGGTCTTAGGACCCAGCATCGACGGGAGTGGAATCCCGAGAGGCCCGGGAGCAACTCGCATGGGGACTGGCCTTTCCTGAGGCCACCAGAGCGGGACTCTGAGGTCCCCTTTGTAAGTCGAGAGCACCTGCCGCAACTCGAGAAAATCCAGGAGGTTCTCCCCTGCAGGCGAAGATGAGGCGCATTTGTGCTGAGGCGTCTCGAGGCTAATCACATCTAACATCTGGAACTTCCAAAGGGTCCTTCACACCCTTGCTGCAACTCAAATAGTTCCCCGACATACCCGGCTCCAATCGAGAAGAAGCACGAGAGTCCCGACCACATCCAGAGGAGCCCCGTTTCCGCCTCCTAGCTCGAGAGGAGGGATCCTTTCCCTGCGAGGTCGGGAAAGAATTTCCGGCGTTCCCGTCGCATATCAAGAGCAGGCGCTCTCCACAGGAAAGGCGAGAGGAACTCCAGGGTCGTGCCACCATTCCCAGAGTCCCCCAGATGTCTCAGTCCATTCCAGGGAAACCTGTTTTCCCTGCACTGCCTCGACTTTCAAGCCGAGGATCGACTCACACCATGGTGGCACGTGGGACAGCCCTGTGGGAAAGCCTCGTGGGAAAGCCTCGAGGGGAAGGCACAGATCCCTTGATCCACGCGAAGGGAAGCACGACACTGCAGCTACAGCTCGGGGGGAAAGCGCAGGTGCATGCCCCCACACGAGACGAGGCCTGACTCCCCTGGGGAGACTCCGGAAGTACCCCAAGATCCATGTCAGCACTGGAGAGGAATCCTCAGGTTCTGGCACCGACTCCACACAAGGCGTTAGGCCCCGGCATCGATGGGAGAGGAATCCCGAGACCCCCAGGAGCAACTCGGATGGGGACTGGCCTTTCCTGATGCCACCAGAGCGGGTCCCTGAGGTCCCCGTCGTAAGTCGAGAGCACCTGCCGCAAGTCGAGAGAATCCAGGAGGTTCTCCCCTCCAGGCGAGATGAGGCCCATTTCCGCTGAGGCGTCTCGAGGCTAATCACATCTAACATCTGGAACTTCTAAAGGGTCCTTCACAACCTTGCTGCAACTCAAATAGTTCCCCGACATGCCCGTCTCCACTCGAGAGGAAGCACGAGAGTCCCGCCCACATCCTGAGGAGCCCCGTTTCCGCCTCCTACCTCGAGAGGAGGGATCCTTTCCCTGCGTGGTCGGGAAAGAATTCCCGGCGTTTCCGTCGCATCTCAAGAGGAGGCGCTCTCCACAGGAAAGGCGAGAGGAACTCCAGGGTCGTGCCACCATTCCCAGAGTCCCCCAGATGTCTCAGTCCATTCCAGGGAAACCTGTTTTCCCTGCACTGCCTCGACGTTCAAGCCGAGGATCGACTCACACCACGGTGGCACGTGGGACAGCCCTGTGGGAAAGCCTCGTGGGAAAGCCTCGTGGGAAAGCCTCGAGGGAAAGCCACACATCCCTTGATCCACGCGAAGGGAAGGGCAACACTTCTGCTACAACACGGGAGGAAAGTGCACGTGTATGCCCCTACCCGCGACGAGGACTGACGCCCCTGGCGAGACTCCAGAAGTAGCCCAAAATCAATGTCAGCACTGGAGAGGAATCCTCAGGTTTCGGCACTGACTCCACACAAGGTCTTAGGCCCCAGCATCGAAGGGAGAGGAATCCCGAGAGGTCCCCGAGGAACTCGCATGGGGACTGTCCTTTCCTGAGGCCACCAGAGCGGGTCCCTGAAGTCCCCGTCGTAAGTCGAGAGCACCTGTCCCAACTCGAGAAAATACAGGAGGTTCTCCCCGCCAGGCGAGATGAGGCCATGTCCGCTGAGGCGTCTCGAGGCAAATCACACCTAACCTCTGGAACTTCCAAAGGGTCCTTCACACTTTTACTGCAACTTAAGAAGTTCCCCGACATACCCGGCTCCATTCGAGAGGAAGCACGAGAGTCCCGCCCACATCCAGAGGAGCCCCGTCTCTATCTCATAGCTCGAGAGGAGGGATACTTTCCCTGCGTGTTCGGGAAAGAATTTCCGGCTTTCCCGTCGCATGTCAAGAGGAGGCGCTCTCCACAGGAAAGGCGAGAGGAACTCCAGGGTCGGGCCACCATTCCCACAGTCCCCCAGATGTCTCAGTCTATTCCAGGGAAACCTGTTTTCCCTGCACTGCCTCGACTTTCAAGCCGAGGATCGACTCACTTCACGGTGGCACGTGGGACAGCCCTGTGGGAAAGCCTCGTGCGAAAGCCTCGTGGGAAAGCCTCGTGGGAAAGCCTCGTGGGAAAGCCTCGAGGGAAAGGCACAGATCCCTTGATCCAAGCATAGGGAAGCGTGACACTGCTGCTTCAGCTCAGGAGGAAAGCGCACGTGCATGCCCCCGCTCGAGACGAGGACTGACTCCCCTGGGGAGACTGCAGAAGTACCCCAGGATCCATGTCTGCACTGGAGAGGAATGCTCAGGTTCCGGCACTGACTCCATACAAGATCTTAGGCCCTGGCATCGACGAGAGAGGAATCCCGAGAGGCCCCAAAGCAACTCGCATGTGGACTGGCCTTTCCTGAGGCCACCAGAGCGGGTCCCTGAGGTCCCCGTCGTAAGTCGAGAGCGCCTGCCACAACTCGAGAAAATTCAGGAGGTACTCCCCTCCAGGCGAGATGAGGCCCATTTCCCAGAGGGGTATCGAGGCTAATCACACCTAACCTATGGAACTTCCAAAGGGTCCTTCACACCCTTGCTGCAACTCAAGAAGTTCCCTGACATACCCGTCTCCACTCGAGAGGAAGCACGAGATTCCCGCCCCCATCCTAGAGGAGCCCCGTTTCCGCCTCCTAGCTCGAGAGGAGGGATCCTTTCCCTGTGTTCTCGGGAAAGAATTCCCGGCATTCCCGTCGCATCTTAAGAGGAGGCCCTCTCCACAGGAGAGGCGAGAGGAACTCCAGGGTGTGCCACCAATCTGAGAGTCCCCCAGATGTCTCAGTCCATTCCAGGGAAACCTGTTTTCCCTGCAATGCCTGGACTTTAAAGCCGAGGATCGAAGCCACACCACGGTGGCACGTGGGACAGCCCTGTGGAAAGCCACGTGGGAAAGCCTCGTGGGAAAGCCTCGAGGGAAAGCCCCTGATCCCTTGATCCACGGCGAAAGGGAAGTGCAACACTGCTGCTACAGCTCGGGAGGAAAGCACACGTGCATGCCCCCACTCGAGACGAGGACTGACTCCCTTGGGGAGACTCCTGAAGTACCCCAAGATCCATGTCATCACTGGAGAGAATCCTCAGGTACCGGCACCAACTCTGCACAAGGTATTAGGCCCCGGCCAAGGACGGGAGAGGAATCCCGAGAGCCCCGCGAGCCAACTCGCAAGGGACTAGCATTTCCTGAGGTCACAGAGCGTGTCCCTGAGGTCCCCGTCGTAATTCGAGAGCACATGCCGGCAACTCGAGAAAATCCAGGAGGTTTTCCCCTCCAGGCGAGGTGAGGCCCATTTCCGCTCAGCATCTCGAGGCAAATCACACCTATCAACGGTCCTTCACACCTTGCGGCACCTCAAAATTCCGCCGACATACCCGTCTCATACTCCGAAGAGGAAGCACTAGATCCCGCCCATATCCAGAGGACCCCGTTTTACGCCTCATA